>NC_133291.1:1089416-1389416 GCF_005239225.2 Populus alba
GGAGCAAAAAGCGTAGGATTTTAGTGGAGTGGTAGTCAAAGAGATTCCTTTCAGATGTGAATTAGGGGGATAAAAGGCTTTGGGTGATATAAATCGCTTTCTGACTCTGACTTTTCAACGCGACATAAATAATAAAATAATGATGCTTGTTTTGATGGACAAACGGACAATTGCGACGGAGCACAAATCCCTGCTTCTGGCTATCCATATTTTCTTTACTATCTAAAGTTATAATTTAGTAAAAGACCGCAGCTGTGAGCAACTAATTGCTCTAAAAAAATACCAAAGCAGCCTCATTAGATTACTATTTGATAGGATTTGATGCAGACAAAATAATTTAATTAATGGGTCAAACGACAAGAAGTGTAAACAAAAAGTAAATGAATGGCATGCAGGCATCAAATTAGAAAAGTTTCAACGCGTTTTGGCCTTACAGAATCTTACCTAGACAAAATCTTGATTAATGTGCTTGATCAGACTCTATAAATAGATAAGCTCCCATGCATTCTTCTCCATCTTCTATCTCAATTCTCTCAATCATCCACAACAGCTTTGGTAACAGCACTTGCAGACTTAGCTATACATTTAGCGCGCTAAAAAACTTTAGTTTCTCCAACTGAAAACATATAAAAATGGCAGCAAAAGCAGGAGCAGCAGCTTCTTTCATGTTCATGCTGTTCTTGCTGAACATAGCATGCCACGCACAACTCTCCCCTACATTTTTACGACAGCTCCTGTCCTAATGCGCTTAGCGCGATCCGAACTGCTATCAGAAGTGCAATTGCGAGCGACAGGAGAATGGCAGCGTCTCTCATCCGCTTGCACTTTCACGATTGCTTTGTCCAGGTACTTTTGCAACTACTTTTGGCAGCCACAGTGCTCCTCTCTGATTATGTATTATCTTGGAGCCAGTGTACTTATGAGTTATTCCTTGGTTTTGCAGGGTTGTGATGCCTCCATCTTACTGGACGAGACTCCTTCTATCCAGAGTGAAAAGACTTGCCCTCGGCAATCTTAACTCTGCTAGAGGTTATTAATGTAATAGACAAAGCAAAAACTGAAGTTGAGAAGATCTGTCCTGGAGTAGTATCTTGTTGCAGATATCATTGCTGTTGCAGCGAGAGATGCGTCTGCTTATGTGAGTATATCTAAATCCATCTCTTTATTGCTGTTGGTATTGCGAGCTGCAAAACCAGGACTTGTTGTTTATGATTCTTATGGAAAAAATGTCACAGGTGGGTGGCCCATCCTACGCGGTGAAGCTTGGAAGAAGAGATTCAACAACAGCAAGTCGAACTTTAGCCAACGCAGAGTTACCTGCCTTCTTTGAAAGCCTGGAGAGTCTTATTTCTCGTTTCCAAAAGAAAGGCCTTACTGCAAGGGACATGGTTGCCTTGTCAGGTTCGCATACTCTCGGACAAGCTCAATGCTTCACTTTCCGTGAAAGGATATACAATCACAGCAATATCGATGCCGGATTCGCTAGCACCCGCAGGAGGCGATGTCCACGTGCTGGCAGCGACTCAACCTTAGCCCCGCTCGATTTGGTCACTCCCAATTCTTTCGACAACAATTACTTCAAGAATCTGATGCAAAACAAGGGTCTCCTTCAGTCAGATCAAGTGCTTTTCAATGGAGGCTCCACGGACAGCATTGTCTCTGAATACAGCAGGAACCCTGCAAGATTCAAATCAGATTTTGGATCTGCCATGATCAAAATGGGAGATATAGGTCTTCTCACTGATCTTCCGGGCAGATAAGGAGGATTTGCAGTGCTGTCAACTAGTTTTTTCCTTTTCTTTTTTTTCCTTGAAGATTCTCTCGGATCAAGTGTGCAGACATAACAATGTGTTATTTGTTTTCTCAAATTGTTTCATTCATTTAGTCGGTCAAGTATAAATTAATAAGCAACAAAAATTCGTTCATGGGTTGTCCTATTCGTGTTTTGTTCTCTGGTCGTCTTACCCCATAATCAACCACACCCTGTGCTCCCTGTTCCTGGCCTTGATCAGCTCCTTAATTTCCATATGGACTCAATAATCGGTTACTAATTTTGCCTCTATTATAGAATTGGTTACTCAAAAAATAAATTAGTAAGATGTTAAGATATGATTTTAAACTAGTTACATGACTTGCGCGATGCTGCGGGTCAATGATTTTTGCATAAAAAATATCAAAAAAAATTAAGATCTAAAAGTATGAGATCTTTTTGCAAATCTATACCTAAGAGTCTTGGGTGTGGCTGCAACACCTGACCCAAGAGTAATATTTATAATATTAATAATAACATCAAGCTTGTATGACCCAAGTTTAAGTGGGTCTGCTTGCAATACCAGACCCAATAGTCTTGGATGTGCGTCTGGCTGCAAGGTCGTGTCATAAAAGTGTGATAATTAAATAGATTAATTAAAAAGAAAAAAACAAAGAAAAAAAAACCAAAAGGAAGAAAAAAATTAATGAAGAAAAAGAAAAAAATCGGAATTAACCAGGTTAACCCTTCAAACCAGGTTAACCCGTCAAACATTGGATTCGTATCGTGAAAGTTTAATAACTAAATAAAAATTAACCAGTTTAAATATCAACAAACTAAATTAAACGAAAAAAATTAATTAAAAAGGAAAAAAAAATAAAAAGGCATAAGTCTTTTCACTATAGACTACAGTGTGCAGTCCACAGTTAAAGACATAAAAAACAGCAAAAAAACAAAAAACAAAAACTAAAGGCGTCAGTCAATAACTAAATAGAAAAAAATTTAATATTGATGAACTAAATTAAATAAAAAAATATTAAATAAAAAGAAACAATAAAAGAAAAAAAAACTTATAAAAAAGAAAAAAACTAATGAAGAAAAAAAAATCTAAATTAACTGAGTTAACCCGCCAAACCTAAGATCCGTATCATGAAATTCTGATAACTAAATAAAAAAAATTTAATATCAACAAACTAAATAAAAAAATTAATTAAAAAAAAAGTATCAGCCTTTTTACCGTGGACTGCATTGTACAGTCTGTTGTAACCCATTTTTGGGTCCCCAAAAAAAAGATAAATAAAATAAATAGCCAAAAGGGGCTAGAAAAATAACAGGAGGCAGTAGCGCCCAGAAAGTGGTCAGAAAAATTGGTCAAGGAGATTAAAAATACAAAGATGGATTTTGGACAGTATATTCTTGAAGGATGAGGGCCCTGTTTAGAAGGAAAATTTGAGTTTTGAGGAGAAAAGCCCAAATTTGGATGTTTATGGACTTAATTGGATTTTTAATTGGATTTATAGGGGATTTGATTGCAAGAAAAATTGTTTTTTAAGTCAATTTGGGTTTTAACTAGAAGAAATTTAAGTTCTGGGGCCAAAATATATTTTTTAGGAATTTATTGGGTCAAATCAGGGGCTCAATTGTATAAATATTGAAGTTTAAGGGCCAATTGGGGACTTAATTGTGAAAATCCGAAACCAGGGACCAATTTGGAAAAGGCGCGTAAATAGGGGTGCTGTATTGTATTGATTCGGGGTCAAATTGAAGAATTTGAAAACTGGAGGACTAATTAAAAAATCGGCTGGTTACTGTTCACTTTCTTCCTCAAAAAGCTGCCTGAGTGGCTGCTTTCCAGGCGCGTTTTCCGGCTCGTGTGGCCTCCAAATCCGACAAAGCTTGCACCAACATATCCACATGAAACCCCTTTATCCCAGAGAATGGTCCGGTCGGGTCGGAAAAGTTAGAAACGGCTCCGTTGAGTGGCTCAAAGTGGCCACCTCGGGCAGTTCACAGCCTGGAGCTGCCAATTTTGGCAGCTCGAGGTGCCCACTTTGAGCCAACGGTTGAGATGTTTCCCAACTGAATCAAGGGCTGCAATTTTTCCCCAACGTAGACAAGATTGCCCTCTTCCACAGCCTATAAATAGAGTCGGATTTGATGATCTGAGGGTTGAGAAATTCAGGTCCAAAGTCAGCCAAAAAACCAGCATTTTCGCCCAATTTCTGCAGATTTTTCTTCTTCTTTCTTCCTCTGCAACAGGAAACCGACGCCGTCTTCCTCCAACTCCACCGCTGCAACCACCGGTTTAACCATCTCATCACAGTAGCCACAACCTCTTCGGCCAAGTGAGCCCCTCTTCCTTTCCTCCTCCTTCCTTTTCCTTTCCTCCTCTTCTTCTTCTTCTTCCTCCTTACCTACTGTTCACTGCATGAACAGTAGGCGTGAAATATAATTCACGTCCTACTGTTCACGCAGGACGTGAATTATATATATATGTGTGTGTTTGTGTGTGTGTGGGTGTGTGTGTGTTATAATTTTATAAAATAAAAAATCTTTGCATTTTATATGTATAAAAATAAGAAAAAAAATATTTTGAAAAATCTTTGAAAAATATTGTTGATTTTCTTGCATTTTTTCAAAATGGCTTAATAATGGTTTGTATTTCTATACCGTAGAGATATAAATTCATTATTAAAATACCCGATTTTCGTCGAAACATAAAAATAATATTTTTCCAAAAATTGTTTTTGTTTTAAAATACGGCCTAGTCTCTCCAATATATATATATAAATATTATAACATCATATTTTTCACACAACAAAGAAAATTTTCAAAACAATATATGTATTAGCATGCATTTTGGCTTTAATAACTAGTTTATTCAAGTCATGAGAACTAGGCCAATATTTCAAAAATTCTAAAAAAATCTTTTTTTGTTTTCTTTTAGTATTTGGGATTACGAATTTATACGTAAAACGTATTCCTAAATATTATTAATAAAGTTTTGGTATAAACGTTAGAACGATTAGGATTTTACCCGATAAGATAAAAACCTTTCTTACCGAGGAGGATTTTTCTTGAACCATAGACAGACCAACAACTAGGAAAACACGAAAATACCTTAGTTTTTATCAGACAATAAAACAATGCAGCTTACCTTAGGTAGGGCGTATTTGGGGTGCTAATACCTTCCCTTTACGCAACCAGTCCCCGTACCCGATCTCTGAGACCAGTTAGGGTTCCTAGTGACCAAAATACTAGGTGGCGACTCCCATTCCATTTTCTACCAATAAAAGACAATATTTTTGTTGTATCCCCATAGATATAGATAGATTTACATTATAGATTAAGAAAATGGAAAAACACATGTATGATTTTCGCCGCGACGCCGCACACGTGCGACAGAATGGCGACTCCACTGGGGACCTTGTAGACTAAGCTTTGTTTTTGTCTGATTTGTTTGTGTTTTCATGTGTTTGTTTTTAATATGCCTTTCCATTTATTTGCATATTTGTTTTTATTTTACGCGTATTATTTATGCATTGTATAAAATTATCTCATGCATCACTTGCTTTTATTTTGAAAAGCACACACAAGCTTTAAGTTAAGTGGGGAATTAGCGATTTACCCTAAGACTATCGGTCAGGGTTTAAATGCGTGAAACACCCAACTCATATCCGAGTGCCTGCTTGGTAATGGCGGACATACGTGTCTTAGCTATTCCTTGCAACGCCCCCATACTGTCTTTACGAAGAACGTCACTGGGCAGATATGAGAACCTTCAAGACTAGATAGAAAAAAACTACCCACTCTCACTTGATAAATAGAGTTTGTCCTTAGGTTATGTATCTTTGTTTGCAATGTTATACTCATCACACATCACTTGTGCATCACATTTTCATCACGCATTTTATCATATGCATTACAGATCGTGAAACATAGGTCCCACACCCAGAGTCCATCAAACCCGTTTAAGATCAAGAATGGAGAATGAAGAGAGGGCCATCCTAGAATCCCGCTACCAAAGTGAATTGGAAGCCGTAAGGAATGAAGTGTCTCGAATGACCAATCTACTTGAGCAACTTTTAAGAACCAAGAACGGGGAGGGAACATCTACCCAACCACCTATAGGAGCACCGTCAGTTCATGTCCCGGGGGTATCTCAGAACTTGGGGGCAGATTCAGTGACGGGGCAGCACTTTGCACCTGTCATTCCCGTTCAGCCCCCTCAAGCTCACATCACTGTAGATTTGACAGCAGATGGGCCTTCCGATAATAGGTCCACTGGATTTATGAACGATGATAAGATATCAGCCTTGGAAGAAAGGTTAAGAGCAGTCGAGGGAAATGACTGGTTTAACCCCATGCGAGCGTCTGAAATATGCTTGGTACCAAACATCATGATACCAAAAGATTTTAGGATACCGGAGTTTATAAAGTACACTGGGTTGGAATGCCCAAACACTCACCTTCGATCTTATTGCAATAAGATGGCTGAGGTGATTCATGACGATAAGTTACTGATCTACTTTTTCCAAGACAGTCTATCGGGGTCGGCGCTAAGTTGGTACATGAGGCTGGATAATGCCAAGATCAAGAAATGGAAGGATTTAGTTGAGGCTTTCCTTAAGCAATACAAGTTCAATTTGGAAATTGCTCCAGATCGAACGAGCCTTATGTCAATGGAAAAGAGAAGCCAAGAATCAGTAAGGGCTTATGCGCAAAGGTGGAGGGACGAGGCCATGCATGTGCAACCCCCTTTGATAGAAACGGAGATGGTGACTTTGTTCGCCAACACATTCAAGGCACCCTACTATGAGCATTTAATGGGTAGCTCATCTCAACATTTTTATGATGCTGTACGCATAGCGGAAAGAATAGAGCAAGGGATTAAAGCTGGACGCATAATTGAGCCATTGGAGACAAAGGGTTTTTTTCGAAAGAAAATTGAAAGGTCCCGTTAACAACTTCGAAGGTGGGTCCAATGACAAGATAACGGATTCATATAACCCACAAATACCTACCTCTCATGTGGCCCACATAAACTTTAACAAACCTTTTTCCCCTAATCGAACAAATGGTCAGTCAAACACCCAAAACAACCACCAAAGACCAAACACAAGATACATTTCAGAACAACTACCGCCATTACCCATGCCTCTGAAGGACATATATGGCAAAACTACTGAGCATTGGAAAAATAGCTCCTATCCCTACATTACCACTACAACCACCATTCCCCATCTGGTATAAGCCCGAGTTGACTTGCGAGTACCATGCTGGTATTCCCGGGCATTGTCTTGAAAACGTGCTATGGTTTCAAGAACAAGTTGTTGAAGCTCATCAAGATAAGAATGGGTGTCATTTGAAGACACACCCAATATCAGTTCAAATCCATTGCCTGGTCATGACAAAAGTGATAGAGGATAAAGGGTTGGAAAACCTTGGTCAAGAATCATCAATAATGAAGAAGGCAAGATTGAAGGAGAAGACAAGGAAACACAAGTGGGGAAGGAAGATGAAGCATTGCCTCGGTTGACTTTCCACACACTAGAAGAAGTTTCAGAACGGGTTGACCCAAGAACTTCTCGTAGTTTTCAAAATGTAAAACAACTTTATTTGCCTTAGCATGTTTTTGTCATTTGCTTTTGTCATTGCTTTTATTTTCTCTAATGGGCAATCAGGGCTCATGTTGTCAGCCAGATTTTGTGTTTGTCTTTGAGCCTACCTTTTCTTTAAATAAATGATGAGATTATGCACCTTTTTAAACAAAGTTGAGTGGTTACAAAGAAAGTATCATAAATCGGTCGAAGATGAAATTTAAGAAAAGCTACCCTTGAAGTACAACTATACCTCTGGATAGCATAATGAATTGATAAATCACCTGTAAACTTCTTTCAAGATAAAAATAGAGTTTATCAATCCTAACAATGTGCATTTTGAAATGAGAAAAACTCATTTTCCTTTCACTTTCTAAAGAGTTTATCGTTGGTGATCCCATTTGAGCCAGAATGAATTTCTCCTTTATAAAAACCCGGACTAGGATCACACTCCACACTGGGGGCAATAAAAGATATTTCATGAAAAGTTTTACATATTTTTCAAAGCAAGATGAGAGCCGTAGATTTGAAAAAGATAAAGCATTTGACAAAAGCATGACAAAAAGGCAATAACAAGTCATACATTTTGAGAAAAGGACTACTTGAAGAAGGTCAAAGACTTCTTCTCCAAGAATATGATCAATAAAAAGAGGCAACACGAGAGATGAATCCAGCATACGACTTCAAAAGCAAGCTCGTGTTAAGAAAGAGCTTCATGAACTAGAAGAAGATGATGGGGCCTATGTTTCAAACCAGGTACGAATGCATGCATTGCATCTAATCATAAATCATTGCATGTTTGTTTTTTATCGTTACAGGAGGAGATCTTAGTGCATTCCAACAAGATTGTGGACGAAGAAAGAATCATTGAGTTGATTTTAGAACAACAAGAAGAGAAGACAATAGCTTCCAAACCCTGCCCGTAGGAAGAACGACATCGATATCAGCTGTTGGTTAAAAGGAATCGCCAGATGGGATTCCAAGTTGTTTGAGATCGCCAGAAGGGATCTCGTATTTCACTATTGTGGAGGTCGCTAGATGGGACCTTATATTTCACGTTTGTTAAAAGGAATCGCCAGATGGGATTACGAGTTGATTAAAGGAGATCGCCAGAAGGGATCTCATGTTTCGCTATTTGGAGGTCGCCAGATGGGACCTCATATTTCATGTTGGTAATAAGGAATCGCCAGATGGGATTCCAAGCTGTTTGAGATCGCCAGAAGGGATCTTGTATTTCACTATTGTGGAGGTCGCCAGATGGGACCTCGTATTTCATGTTGGTTAAAAGGAATCGCCAGATGGGATTCCAAGTTGATTAAAGGAGATCGCCAGAAGGGATCTCGTGTTTCAATATTTGGAGGTCGCCAGATGGGACCTCATATTTCATGTTGATTAAAAGGAATCGCCAGATGGGATTCCAAGTTGATTAAAGGAGATCGCCAGAAGGGATCTTGTGTTTCACTATTTGGAGGTCGCCAGATGGGACCTCGTATTTCATGTTGATTAAAAGGAATCGCCAGATGGGATTCCAAGTTGATTAAAGGAGATCGCCAGAAGGGATCTCGTGTTTCACTATTTGGAGGTCGCCAGATGGGACCTCGTATTTCATGTTGGTTAAAAGGAATCGCCAGATGGGATTCCAAGTTGTTTGAGATCGCCAAAAGGGATCTCGTGTTTAACTATTTTGGAGGTCGCCAGATGGGACCTCATACTTCATGCTTGTTAAAAGGAATCGCCAGATGGGATTCCAAGTTGTTTGAGATCGCCAGAAGGGGTCTCGTTTTCGATATTCATCAATGGAGGTCGCTAGAAGGGACCTCAAATTTCAGCTTTGGTATAAAAGGAATCGCCAGATGGGATTCCAAGTTGTTTGGCTAAAGGAGATCGTCAGAAGGGATCTCATATTTCGATGAAGGTCGCCAGAAAGGACCTCATATTTCAGCTTTGAATAAAAGGAATCGCCAGATGGGATTCCAAGTTATTTAAGATCGCCAGAAGGGATCTCGTACTTCGACATTCATCAAGGAAGGTCGCTAGAAGGGACCTCATATTGAAACCATTTCTTAGAAAAGCATGGAGTTTACAGAATTCTTCCCCTTGGGTAGGTCACCCATACAATGAGACCATCATTTTTCTTGGGTTCGTCACCCATACAATGAGACCATCTTTTTTCTTGGGTTCGTCACCCATACAATGAGACCATCATTTTTCTAGGGTTCGTCACCCGTACAATGAGACCAGCACTAGGGTTCGTCACCCGTACAATGAGACTAGCACTAGGGTTCGTCACCCGTACAATGAGACCATTCTTCATTTTTTTTCTGGGTAGGTCACCCATACAATGAGACCATCATTTTTCTTGGGTAGGTCACCCATACAATGAGACCATTACGCATTTTTGTATTTGGTTGAGTAAAGGAATCGCCAGATGAGATTCCAAGTTGATTGAGATCGCCAGAAGGGATCTCGCATTTCGATATTGGTCAAAGGAGGTCGCCAGAAGGGACTTCATATTTTAGCCTTGGTTAAGAAGAATCGTCGGATGGGATTCCAAGTTTTTGGGGTTAAAGGAGATCGTCAGAAGGGATCTCGAGATGATTAAATTTTGATCATAGTTTTTGGGTTGAGGAGGATTGCTGTAAAGACAAAGTTTCAGAGCGATCAAGCTCCAACCAGATCAGTTTCGGGAGTTCAGTTTTGGTTTATCTTTATAAATCTTACTGCGCAAAACCCCTGCTCCGTAAGCTTTATAAAGAGGGGGCATCTGTTGTAACCCATTTTTGGGTCCCCAAAAAAAAGATAAATAAAATAAATAGCCAAAAGGGGCTAGAAAAATAACAGGAGGCAGTAGCGCCCAGAAAGTGGTCAGAAAAATTGGTCAAGGAGATTAAAAATACAAAGATGGATTTTGGACAGTATATTCTTGAAGGATGAGGGCCCTGTTTAGAAGGAAAATTTGAGTTTTGAGGAGAAAAGCCCAAATTTGGATGTTTATGGACTTAATTGGATTTTTAATTGGATTTATAGGGGATTTGATTGCAAGAAAAATTGTTTTTTAAGTCAATTTGGGTTTTAACTAGAAGAAATTTAAGTTCTGGGGCCAAAATATATTTTTTAGGAATTTATTGGGTCAAATCAGGGGCTCAATTGTATAAATATTGAAGTTTAAGGGCCAATTGGGGACTTAATTGTGAAAATCCGAAACCAGGGACCAATTTGGAAAAGGCGCGTAAATAGGGGTGCTGTATTGTATTGATTCGGGGTCAAATTGAAGAATTTGAAAACTGGAGGACTAATTAAAAAATCGGCTGGTTACTGTTCACTTTCTTCCTCAAAAAGCTGCCTGAGTGGCTGCTTTCCAGGCGCGTTTTCCGGCTCGTGTGGCCTCCAAATCCGACAAAGCTTGCACCAACATATCCACATGAAACCCCTTTATCCCAGAGAATGGTCCGGTCGGGTCGGAAAAGTTAGAAACGGCTCCGTTGAGTGGCTCAAAGTGGCCACCTCGGGCAGTTCACAGCCTGGAGCTGCCAAATTTGGCAGCTCGAGGTGCCCACTTTGAGCCAACGGTTGAGATGTTTCCCAACTGAATCAAGGGCTGCAATTTTTCCCCAACGTAGACAAGATTGCCCTCTTCCACAGCCTATAAATAGAGTCGGATTTGATGATCTGAGGGTTGAGAAATTCAGGTCCAAAGTCAGCCAAAAAACCAGCATTTTCGCCCAATTTCTGCAGATTTTTCTTCTTCTTTCTTCCTCTGCAACAGGAAACCGACGCCGTCTTCCTCCAACTCCACCGCTGCAAACCACCGGTTTAAACCATCTCATCACAGTAGCCACAACCTCTTCGGCCAAGTGAGCCCCTCTTCCTTTCCTCCTCCTTCCTTTTCCTTTCCTCCTCTTCTTCTTCTTCTTCCTCCTTACCTACTGTTCACTGCATGAACAGTAGGCGTGAAATATAATTCACGTCCTACTGTTCACGCAGGACGTGAATTATATATATATGTGTGTGTTTGTGTGTGTGTGGGTGTGTGTGTGTTATAATTTTATAAAATAAAAAATCTTTGCATTTTATATGTATAAAAATAAGAAAAAAATATTTTGAAAAATCTTTGAAAAAATATTGTTGATTTTCTTGCATTTTTTCAAAATGGCTTAATAATGGTTTGTATTTCTATACCGTAGAGATATAAATTCATTATTAAAATACCCGATTTTCGTCGAAACATAAAAATAATATTTTTCCAAAAATTGTTTTTGTTTTAAAATACGGCCTAGTCTCTCCAATTTATATATATAAATATTATAACATCATATTTTCACACAATAAAGAAAATTTTCAAAACAATATATGTATTAGCATGCATTTTGGCTTTAATAACTAGTTTATTCAAGTCATGAGAACTAGGCCAATATTTCAAAAATTCTAAAAAAATCTTTTTTTGTTTTCTTTTAGTATTTGGGATTACGAATTTATACGTAAAACGTATTCCTAAATATTATTAATAAAAGTTTTGGTATAAACGTTAGAACGATTAGGATTTTACCCGATAAGATAAAACCTTTTCTTACCGAGGAGGATTTTTCTTGAACCATAGACAGACCAACAACTAGGAAAACACGAAAATACCTTTAGTTTTTATCAGACAATAAAACAATGCAGCTTACCTTAGGTAGGGCGTATTTGGGGTGCTAATACCTTCCCTTTACGCAACCAGTCCCCGTACCCGATCTCTGAGACCAGTTAGGGTTCCTAGTGACCAAAATACTAGGTGGCGACTCCCATTCCATTTTCTACCAATAAAAGACAATATTTTTGTTGTATCCCCATAGATATAGATAGATTTACATTATAGATTAAGAAAATGGAAAAACACATGTATGATTTTCGCCGCGACGCCGCACACGTGCGACACAGTCCATAGTGAAAGGCATAAAAAAGCAAAAAAAAAAAAAAAAAAAAAAACTTCAGCCTTTTCATTGTGGATTGCATAAAATATTAAAAGATGAAATCAGAGGAACAAAATTAATGAGGAAAAAGAAAAAAAAATCTGAATCAACCGGGTTAACCGGCCAAATCAGGTTAACTTATGAAACCTGGAATTCGTGTAATGAAAGTGTAATAACTAAATTGAAAAAAGATTTATTATTAATGAAATAAATTAAAAAAAAAGATTAATTAAAAAGGAAAAAGTAAAAAGAAAAAAACCTACAGGAAGAAAAAAACTAATGAAGAAAAGGAAAAACAATTTGAATAAACTGGGTTAACCCGTCAAACCTGGGATCCATGTCATGAAAAATATGATAATTAAATAGAAAAAATTTAATATTAAGAAACAAAATTAAAAAAAATAATTAAAAAAAACAAAAAAATAAAGGCATCAGCTTTTTCATTGCGGACTGTACTATGCAATCCACAGTAAAAGGCATAAAAAGGAAAAGAGAAAAAAAAAAAAGGCACACACCACGGGTTAAATTTTTTTTCTTGCATAAAAAATATCAAAAAAAGGCTAAGATCTAAGTGTGTTAGGTTTTCTGCAAAAATTTGCCTAAGAGCCTTTGGTTTAGCTGTAACGCTTGATCCAAAAGTAATATTTATAATATTAATAATAGTATTAAACTTACATGACTCAAGTTTAAGTGAGTCTGGCTGCAACACCGGACCCAAGAGCCTTGAATGTGGGTCTGGCTACAAGGTCGTGTCATAAAAATGTGATAATTAAATAGATTATTTAAAAAAAAAAAACAAAGAAAAAAAAACCAACAGGAAGAAAAAAAACTAATGAAGAAAAGGAAAAGAATCTGAATTAACTGGGTTAAACCCTTCAAACCAGGTTAACCCGTCAAACCTGGGATTCACATCATGAAAGTTTGATAACTAAATAGAAAAAGAAAATTAACGGGTTTAACCCGTCTAGCCCGGGATACGTGTCATGAAAGTTTGATAATTAAAAAGAAAGAAATTTAACATTAAAAAACTAAACTAAACAAAAAAAAAAATTAAAAAGAAAGAAAGCAAAAAAAATTCCGGGTTAACTCATCAAACCAGGTTTAACCCGTAAAACCCGGGATCCGTGTTATGAAAGTCTGATAACTAAAAAAAAAAAATTAACATTAACAAACTAAATTAAACAAAAAAAATTCATTAAAAGAAAAAAACACACACAAAAAAAAAAAGCAAAACAAAACCCATAAAGGCATAAAAAAGCAAAAAAAAAAAAACAGAAAAAAATATTAAAAAAAGAAAAAAAAACAGTTTAGCGTGTCACTGTGGACTGCACAGTGAAACATTGAACAATTTTAGTAAAAGTTATTAATTAAAAAGAAAAAAAAGAAAAAAAATTGAGGTTAACTCGTTAAATCCATGATCTATGTCATGAAAATCTGATAATTAAGTAAAAAAAATTAACATTAACAAAAAAAAATTAAACAAAAAAATTCATTAAAAGAAAAAAACACAAAGAAAAAAGCAAAAAAAAAAAAAAACCCATAAAGGCATAGAAAACAGAAAAAAAAAATAAAACAGAAAAAGAAAGAAAAAAAATAAAAAAATAAAGAAAAAAAGAGAAGACTGCTCAGCGTTTCACTGTGGACTTGCACAGTGAAACACTGAGTAGTTTTAGTTTATTGTTAATTAAATAATAGAATGATTGTTAGGAAGAAAAAAAAATAATTATTCCAATTTGAATTTTTTTTTTTTAATTAGATTGGTTTTATGGCATCCTGCCTCACAGGTATATTTACATAGAATGTACGCTAAAAATGAAGTCATGACATCATTATTTATATGGCAGCAGCCAGGGCGGAACTAGAATTATTTGTTAGAGGGGGCCAAAATTAATATAATAAGATATAATATTTGTTTTTCTGAATATTTAGACATTAAATGTTGATATGGCCTTAGATTAATGTATGCCCTTAGAATTTCATCTTGTTTGATTAACCGGGTATTCTCAAATTTGAGGATGATTATTTAGATATTTAATTAAATGAACAATGTCGATTCTAGTAAGAGGTTGCTCACTAATCAACGCAGGTTCTTCGTAAAATTGAAGCATACTAGGACTACTTAACCATAACTTCAACATTACATATTAGAATTGGTTTACCAGGGTTGTGAGTCATTAATATTTTTTTTTCAAAAAAAAATCAATTCTTCTTATTTTGTTCATGGTTTAACCTAAAATCAAAATATATTTCGTAAGAAAAAAATTGATAATTTTGATGGCTTTGTTAAAAACAAAACATAAAAAAAATCCAAGTATAATTAAAACAAACCAATAAAATATATCTAATTAATTAGAGGAAAAAAATCATTATAATAAGAATTCAAAAAAACAATTGGTAGAACTAGCAGATCTGAAGAAAAAAAAAGAGCAAAAATAGTAGAATTATATAAAAAAAACCTCATGAAATTATTAACAAATATATCAAAACAAAGCAAAAATAGATTTTAAATTTAAATTATCTTATTTTGTTTGATAAAAAATAAATTAATTGATGGCTCTACTTCAATTTTTTTTGTAGAAAAATTTTGCTCATTATTTGTATTTTTATTTCTCTATTTAATCGACCATAAGATTTAAATTAAGATAAATTGGTGGCTCTATGGCTCTATTTTTTTTACAAAAATAATTTCTCTATATATTTTTCTTTCCACGTATGTGAAGGGAATTAGGGAAGAGTGAATTGAAAATTAAAAATAAAGTCACTGTAATAAAGCCTACCTTGACCTGTGGGTAATGAAGAAAAATTAAAATGTCTTGGGGGGGCCAGGGCCCCTGCTTGCCCCCCCTTACTTCCGCCCCTGGCAGCAGCTGCGTTGTATTTGTATAGCTGGTGAAGAAAAAAATAGTGCAGTATTATTTTTATTTTTTTTAGAATTGTTTCATGGGAATAACCAAATTTCGGATACTGAGATATTTGTGTATTTGCTTGATTAGTGATTATAATTCTCAATGTTCAATACTAAGATTTCTATACAATAAATTTAATTTTTCAAACTATATCTAAATTTTTACTTTTAAAAAAAATATATATGTTAATATTTGGTTTTGCATGCAAGTGGGTTTTTGCGCAACATAAATACATAAAAAAATGGTAGAGATCATATATACTTTCATCAGATTGTAACTGGGGAGGTTGCCTGTACTTGCAGAGGCACTCAATTTTTCATGGAGTTGACCTGAGAAATTAATTTATCTTTAAAGAGCAGCTTAATGTCTTACTACTACAATCGTTGTTTACATACGCAAAAGACATGTTTATTAATAAATTATTACTTTATTCCTTTTTGGGTCCCCGAATAAAAGTAATTCTCAATTGGGTCCTTCATCTATCAAGCATTCCCCAATTAACCATCTGCTCTAAATCTTTCCCTTCCAATATTAAAAATGATGATCAATTTGGCTTACAAAAAGTCATTCTGTTTCACAACTTTTAATGCTTGATAGAAGGAGGGATCAAATTGGGAATGGTTTTTATTTGGAAACCTGGTTGCGAATCACATGACAGCTAGGGAACAAATCTATCCTTTGCCTATGTATGTTCTCTGTAAGACAAAAGTTGCATTCTACCTACGAGTGTAATAACAATATACATTTGTTTGTTATTTAATTATAAGAAATAATTTAAGTAACGATTTCTAAAACAATTTAGGGGCATATTCTCCAAAAAAATAAAAACAAAAGAAAAATCCTTTTTAAGAAAATATAAAAAAGATAGTTGGATAATAGTGGAGTTGAAAAAGACAAAAAAAAATACGATTGCAAGCATTTAGAATAGATTTTAAGAAGCTAAATAAATAGAAGTAATGAGACAATTTCATATTACTTCACAAAAGTAATCTCTTTAGGACATCAAATGAGAAGAAATAGTGAAAATATTAATGATGTTTGTGTGATGGAGATGATCTTAGGTCTTTGGATTCAAAGCTTGATCATATAGCAGTAGCAATTGAAGAATCCAAGGATTTGAAAGATTTCACAATAAAAAAAACTTATCGGATCTTTGGAAGCCCGTTAGCAGAAAATTGATAAAAAAAAAAAAAAACAGAAAAGAAAAATCTCTTGAACAAGCATTATTAACAAAATTAATTGTAAAGAATATTGTTGCATCTAGTAGAGGACCATTTCAAAGAGGAAGATTATTTTACAGGAGAGGAAGATGAGGAAGATCATTTAGAAATCAAGAAACTTATGGAGCAAAAAATCAAAGCTTCAACTTCATAGGATGTGGTAGAAGTAGCTAGAGGAAGATGTCGTGTTGGAAACTCAAATTGAAGGAATAATAATGCAAAATGTTCAATGTTATAATTATAAAGAGCGCATGGTCATTTTGCTTCAGATTATTCGCAACATAAATCTGAAGATAAAATTGTTAACTTTGTTGAGAAGGAGCTTGATTCTGAATATCCTACTTTACTGTTGGCCTGTGGAAAATTAGATGGTAGTAACTTCAGCACCTAGTATTTAGATACAAGAGCATCTAATCATGTATTTGGAATGAATTAAGTTTTTTTTTTTTTTTTTTTTTTTTTTTTTTTTTTTTATCTAAGTGAGAATTATACAAGCAATATTATTTTTGTAGATCTTTCATGAAGACATGTTGAAGGAAGAGGTAAAATTCTCATTAAGCTTAAGAATAGCGAATAAAAGTTCATTTCAGAAGTGTTCTATATTCCAGATATGAAGAATAATATTCTAACTTTATTGGGACAATTTTTGGAGAAAGGGTTTGCAGTATAGATAAAATATAAGAATCTAAGGATTTTTTTTTTATCTGGTGTTATAATTGCTTCAGTAAGAATGATAAAGAACATAATATTTCCTCTGGATTTGAATATATATCAGTCAAATTGTTTTAAGGAAGAAACATTCAGCATGCCAAGGGTTTACAATATAGATAAAAGATAAGAATCTAAGGATTTTTTTATTTTTTTATCTAGTGTTATAATTGCTTCAGTAATAATGACAGAACATAATATTTCCTCTGGATTTTAATATATATCAGTCAAATTTGTTTAAGGAAGAAACATTCAGCATGTTAAGTCTTTTGCATCTGTGTTATGGTTATTTAAATTATGGATCATTGATGCTATTAGAGAAGAATTAAATGGTTTTGTGAATACCAAATCTAGATCACACAAACAGAATGTGTGAAGTTTGTGTAATGAAAAAGCAACACAAGAATTCATTTCCAAGAAGTTGTTCAAAAGCATCCCAACCCCTTAATCTGGTGCATTCAGACGTATGTGACCCTTTTAAACCTACTTTAATTGGTTGTAATAGATACTTTCTCACTTTCACATATGATTTTAGAAGTGGTACATGAGTGTATGTATTAAAAGAAAAGAAAGAAGTGTTAAGCAAATTTATGAAGTTAAAAATTAGTAGAAAAACAATGTGAACATAAACTGAAGTGTTTAAGAACAGATAGGGGTGGAGAGTATATTTCACATTATTTTGATGTTAGAAAATTGATATTTTAACTCTAGTGTTTCAGTTTATTTAATTGTTATTCAATCAAGTGTTGTCTGTTTTCTTTTCTTTCATTTTTGTTTTGATTTTGTCAAAGTAAATCCCTTATTTTTATAAGGTTGTTGCTGAGTTCGTGGCAGCACATTGTCCACTACAGTAGTGGCTATTAACTAGGAAAGTTTGTTAAGTTTTCTCATGTATTTAAAGACATGTAATTAATAAAATAATAACCGATATATTTTATCAAACACCTTGTGTGTAGTTCGTGTTCTTCAATACCCAGCACTGTTGTTCTTGATTGTGCATCCCTTCACCTGCACAAAACACAGCAACACAATTCTTAACAGTGGTATTAGAGCTTAGCAAGGATGATGAATCTGAAAAAGTAGATGAAAGTTTGTATAGAGGCTTAATTGATAGCCTTCAATATCTCACAGCATGCAAACCTGACATATTGTTTGTTGTGAGTATTCTATCAAGGTTCATGCATTCTTCAAGAAAGACTCATTTTATTGCAGCAAAAAGGATACTTAGATACATGAAAGGTACCATTGATCTTGGTATTTTCTATCCAAGATCATCAGAAGAGGCTGTGGAACTAAAAGGCTATACTGACAGTGACTGGGGAGGCTGTGTTGATGATTCAAGAAGCACTTCAGGGTATTTATTCTCACTTAATTCAGGTGTCTTCACTGGAGTTCAAAGAAGCAAGAGATAACGGCTCAGTCCACTGCATAAACAAAGTACATTGTTGTTGCCTCTATTGTCAACCAAGTAATTTGGTTAAGGAAAATGTTAAAGGATTTGGGACATGAACAAGTTGAAACTACTAAAATCATGTGTGATAACAGTTCTATAGTATCAATTTCAAATAATTCAGTCTTTCATGGATGTACAAAGTATATCAAAATCAAGTTTCATTTTACTAGAAAAGTTCAACAATCTAATGAAGTGATACTGATTCATTGTTCTTCCAAAGAACAACTTGCACATATATTTACCAAACCACTACCTAAAAAGAGATTCGAGACATTAAGACAAATGATTGGAATTTGTCATCAAAATGTCAAGGTGGAGTGTTAGACAATTGACATTTTAACTCTAGTGTTTCAGTTTATTTAATTGTTATTCAATCAAGTGTTGTCTGTTTTCTTTTCTTTCATTTTTGTTTTGATTTCATCAAAGTAAATCCCTTATTTTTCTGAGATTGTTGTTGAGTTAGTGGCAGCACATTGTCCACTACAGTTAGTGGCTGTTAACTAGGGAAGTTTGTTAAGTTTTCTCATGTATTTAAAGGCATGTAGTTAATAAAATAATAACCGAGATATTTTATCAAACTCCTTGTGTGTAGTTCATGTTCTTCAAGACCTAGCATTGTTGTTCTTGATTGTGCATCCCTTCACCTGCACAAAACACAGCAACACAATTCTTAAGAATCAACTTACTAGGCCTTAAACTCCACAATAAAATGAGGTGTTTGAAAGGAAGAATAAAACTATTATAAATATTGTTAGAAGTATGTTGAAAGAAAGAAATTGTCCAAAAGAGTTTTGAAGAGATGCAGTAGTGTTATATGTATTTGTTAAATAGGTTTACTACAAAAAAAAAAAAAAAATTAGAAGATTACACCAAAGAAACAAGAAGTATGAAGAAACCATGAGTTGAGGATTTTTAGCAGTGCTGCATATTCCAAAATTCAAGAGGAAAAAAGAACTAATCAGTTTATATGGTTACAAATTGTATAATCCAGTAACCCAGAAGGTGATTATGTCAAGGGTTGAAGTTTGATGAATAGCAGGTGTGGGATTGGAATACTAAACATCAACCACAGAGACTGACAGTAGATGAAGAACAAGTTCAAAAGGATAAAGAACAAATCTAGTATGCACCTTCTTCACCTACTCAAATTGATAGTCATGGTCCTTCAAGTTTAGCTTCAAGAAAGATAAAAAGCATCAAAAAAATATATGATGTAACTAAAAGAATCAACCTAGATAATATTAGTATATTTTGCTTATTTTCAGGTAATGATGTTGTTACCTTTGAAGAAGCTTACCAATAAGCTAAATGGAAGAAGACAGTGAAGGACGGAAAGTGATAAATTCATTTTTGAGTGGCCTTTTGTTCATCTAGACTTATTTGAAGATTTTTCTCAAATTAGCACAAACGTTTTTTTTATAAACAATCATTCTATTATTTAATTTAAATCACATTTTATTAATTTTATTTTTGTGTAACCAATTGTATAATAGAGGCAAAATGAGTCCCGATGAGCGAGTACATGGAATGGAGCGCTCAAGCCCGAGAACACGGAGCACAGGGTATGGTTGATGAAGGGTAAGACGACCAGTGAACAAAACACGAATAGGACAACCCATGAACGAATTTTGTTGCTTATTAATTTATACTTGACAGACTAAATGAATGAAACAATTTGAGAAAACAAATAACACATTGTTATGTCTGCACACTTGATCCGAGAGAATCTTCAAGGAAAAAAAGAAAGGAAAAACTAGTTGACAGCACTGCAAATCCTCCTTATCTGCCCGGAAGATCCAGTGAGAAGACCTATATCTCCCATTTTGATCATGGCAGATCCAAAATCTGATTTGAATCTTGCAGGGTTCCTGCTGTATTCAGAGACAATGCTGTCCGTGGAGCCTCCATTGAAAAGCACTTGATCTGACTGAAGGAGACCCTTGTTTTGCATCAGATTCTTGAAGTAATTGTTGTCGAAAGAATTGGGAGTGACCAAATCGAGCGGGGCTAAGGTTGAGTCGCTGCCAGCACGTGGACATCGCCTCCTGCGGGTGCTAGCGAATCCGGCATCGATATTGCTGTGATTGTATATCCTTTCACGGAAAGTGAAGCATTGAGCTTGTCCGAGAGTATGCGAACCTGACAAGGCAACCATGTCCCTTGCAGTAAGGCCTTTCTTTTGGAAACGAGAAATAAGACTCTCCAGGCTTTCAAAGAAGGCAGGTAACTCTGCGTTGGCTAAAGTTCGACTTGCTGTTGTTGAATCTCTTCTTCCAAGCTTCACCGCGTAGGATGGGCCACCCACCTGTGACATTTTTTCCATAAGAATCATAAACAACAAGTCCTGGTTTTGCAGCTCGCAATACCAACAGCAATAAAGAGATGGATTTAGATATACTCACATAAGCAGACGCATCTCTCGCTGCAACAGCAATGATATCTGCACAAGATACTACTCCGGGACAGATCTTCTCAACTTCAGTTTTTGCTTTGTCTATTACATTATAACCTCTAGCAGAGTTAAGATTGCCGAGGGCAGTCTTTTCACTCTGGATAGAGGGAGTCTCGTCCAGTAAGATGGAGGCATCACAACCCTGCAAAACCAAGGAATAACAACTCATAAGTACACTGGCTCCAAGATAATACATAATCAGAGAGGAGCACTGTGGCTGCCAAAAGTAGTGGCAAAAGTACCTGGACAAAGCAATCGTGAAAGTGCAAGCGGATGAGAGACGCAGCCATTCTCCTGTCGCTCGCAATTGCACTTCTGATAGCAGTTCGGATCGCGCTGAGCGCATTAGGACAGGAGCTGTCGTAAAATGTAGGGGAGAGTTGTGCGTGGCATGCTATGTTCAGCAAGAACAGCATGAACATGAAAGAAGCTGCTGCTCCTGCTTTTGCTGCCATTTTATATGTTTTCAGTTGGAGAAACTAAAGTTTTTAGCGCGCTAAATGTATAGCTAAGTCTGCAAGTGCTGTTACCAAAGCTGTTGGATGATTGAGAGAATTGAGATAGAAGATGGAGAAGAATGCATGGGAGCTTATCTATTTATAGAGTCTGATCAAGCACATTAATCAAGATTTGTCTAGGTAAGATCTGTAAGGCCAAAACGCGTTGAAACTTTTCTAATTTGATGCCTGCATGCCATTCATTAACTTTTTGTTTACACTTCTTGTCGTGACCCATTAATTAATTATTTTGTCTGCATCAAATCCTATCAAATAGTAATCTAATGAGGCTGCTTTGGTATTTTTTAGAGCAATTAGTTGCTCACAGCTGCGGTCTTTTACTAAATTATAACTTTAGATAGTAAAGAAATATGGATAGCCAGAAGCAGGGATTTGTGCTCCGTCGCAATTGTCCGTTTGTCCATCAAAACAAGCATCATTATTTTATTATTTATGTCGCGTTGAAAAGTCAGAGTCAGAAAGCGATTTATATCACCCAAAGCCTTTTATCCCCCTAATTCACATCTGAAAGGAATCTCTTTGACTTCCACTCCACTAAAATCCTACGCTTTTTGCTCCTTCATTTAAAATGCCACCATGCAGTCCAAAACTTGTCACTTGAAATCGATGAAATATAGAGTAATTTGAAATCGATGAAATATGGACTGGTTAAGTACAAAACTTCAATTTCTAGATATAATTAATAGGTTTAGGATAGCGATCATGCATATTAGGTGAAATTATCATCCCTGTCTAGAAAAGATATATACTGCATTAATGGTCTATTTTTTTTTTTTTTAAATCCTTATATACCAAAGTAAACGAAACAAAAGGTGGATTTGGTAAGCTACGCGGTGCCAGCAAGCAGAAAAGGATATGTCAATGAGTATATTACCACCATGCAGCCAAGAAAGGAAAACTAGCCACTTGAAATCGATGAATTATAGAGTAATTAATTTGGCCTGATATTATAGCTGGTTAGTTAGTACGCTTACCGGTCAGTTCCTTCGACGTATTTGAAAAATATGGACTATGACCACATCCATTTAGAAATTAATGCTTGGTTGAAAACTTATATAATTTAATTATCATTTAGAATCATTCCCAGCCTCCACATTTGATCAATTATTTGTTTTTTAGAACTGCTATTTTTTTTACTTTTAAAACCCAATCTAAGGTTAACCCGGGACAAATCTTATTAAATCATAGATTAAGTTACGTTGATTCAGGTCAACCTTATTTTTTTTTAAAAAAAAATATATATCTAAACAATGTCAATTTTAAAATAATTCTTTTTTAAAATGAAAGAGTTCATAAATTTTGACTAAATTTTTTCATGATTGATTAGATTGCTAGTTAATCTAGTTAACTTTTTATTTTTGTTAGAAATCGTCCCGAACAAGGTGTTGAATTACTTGGGTCTCGAGTCAACCTGCCAGAAAAGATTGAGTTTTAAAATAATGCTATTTTTTATAACAAAAAATACAATCAATTGTTTAAAAAATGTAACACTCCTGTTTGTTTTGAAAACTTATTTCGATCACCTCTTTAATTATAATTTCATAATACCAAATGACATGTAAGAGTAAAGAATTTACATCTGCAAGGTGGTTGTAGAATAATTCTATTTAATGTCACTTTATTTTATCATCATTGATGAAATCATATTTTCTTTAAGAAAATAAAGAATTTGTCTTCTTACCACCACGAAACCAGTGAGCTCTCACAAATAAATCTTTCTGAAAATTGTATGGGTAATCATCTCTTTGGAAAATTATCCCTATAGAATTCGTCAATGCTTGTCTTTGAAATTTTCTAATTGTCTCATGATTGAAAAAGTATGTGTTGTCCGTACAAAATCAACGCATATCCCTCATAAAGGACTGAATAAGACACTTGACCAACGTCCTAGAAAACAAGGATGTTTCCATGTAGCACATCGTTGTCCCATATTATATTCACCGCCAGAAAAGGCAGCGTTGGGTGCAGAAAAAAGGGATTTTTTAATAGTGAATTGAAGGATAGAATAATTCTCTAGTTGAATTGGTAAGGACAAAGACGGGTTACCTCATGATGGCATGCAGTCATAAAAAAATCGAACGCGTTACGAGTGTGCTTCATCATCCTTCTATAAAAGGATGAGCTTCCATGCATTCTTCTTCATCTTCTATCCCTTCTCTCAATTCTATATTTGATAACAGCTTGTGATAATCAACTGGATTGATTTGCAAAAGCTATAGATTAATTTTGTGAGAGTAAAAATTAGTCTTGCACTTAGACGACTCAAAGAAATGGCAGCAAAAGCAGGAGCAGCAGCTTCTTTCATGTTCATGCTGTTCTTGCTGAACATAGCATGCCAGGCACAACTCTCCCCTGCATTTTACGACAGCTCCTGTCCTAATGCGCTCAGCGCGATCCGAACTGCTATCAGAAGTGCAATTGCGAGCGACAGGAGAATGGCTGCGTCTCTCATCCGCTTGCACTTTCACGATTGCTTTGTCCAGGTACTTTTGCCACTACTTTTGGCAGCCACAGTGCTCCTCTCTGATTATGTATTATCTTGGAGCCAGTGTACTTATGAGTTGTTATTCCTTGGTTTTGCAGGGTTGTGATGCCTCCATCTTACTGGACGAGACTCCCTCTATCCAGAGTGAAAAGACTGCCCTCGGCAATCTTAACTCTGCTAGAGGTTATAATGTAATAGACAAAGCAAAAACTGAAGTTGAGAAGATCTGTCCCGGAGTAGTATCTTGTGCAGATATCATTGCTGTTGCAGCGAGAGATGCGTCTGCTTATGTGAGTATATCTAAATCCATCTCTTTATTGCTGTTGGTATTGCGAGCTGCAAAACCAGGACTTGTTGTTTATGATTCTTATGGAAAAAATGTCACAGGTGGGTGGCCCATCCTACGCGGTGAAGCTTGGAAGAAGAGATTCAACAACAGCAAGTCGAACTTTAGCCAACGCAGAGTTACCTGCCTTCTTTGAAAGCCTGGAGAGTCTTATTTCTCGTTTCCAAAAGAAAGGCCTTACTGCAAGGGACATGGTTGCCTTGTCAGGTTCGCATACTCTCGGACAAGCTCAATGCTTCACTTTCCGTGAAAGGATATACAATCACAGCAATATCGATGACGGATTCGCTAGCACCCGCAGGAGGCGCTGTCCACGTGGTGGCAGCGACTCAACCTTAGCCCCGCTCGATTTGGTCACTCCCAATTCTTTCGACAACAATTACTTCAAGAATCTGATGCAAAACAAGGGTCTCCTTCAGTCAGATCAAGTGCTTTTCAATGGAGGCTCCACGGACAGCATTGTCTCTGAATACAGCAGGAACCCTGCAAGATTCAAATCAGATTTTGGATCTGCCATGATCAAAATGGGAGATATAGGTCTTCTCACTGGATCTTCCGGGCAGATAAGGAGGATTTGCAGTGCTGTCAACTAGTTTTTCCTTTCTTTTTTTCCTTGAAGATTCTCTCGGATCAAGTGTGCAGACATAACGATGTGTTATTTTTTCTCTCAAATTGTTTCATTCATTTAGTACGTCAAGTATAAATTAATAATCAAGAAAATTCGTTCACGAGCTATCCTATTCGAGTTTTTTTCACTAGTAAGAAAAAAAAAAACGACACTATGTGCTCCTTGTTCCTAGGCTTGAGCGCTTATTATAGAATAAGATTCTAATATAGAATGTTGTAATCATTACAATTACTCATGTATCTATCAAAATAGGATTCTAATATAGGATGTTGTAATCATTACAGTTACTGCAGTGTTCTACTGCCTCTATATAAATAGGAAGGTTGGCTAAGGCACAACCCAACACATTCCATTATTCTCAACTTGGTATCAGAGCCACAAAACCCTAAAATAAATTAAACATAATTTTCTCACAGCCTCCCAACCTCCCTTTTTCAATGGAACAGCCACCACATACATCTTCAAATTCTGCAGCACCAGCAATCCAGCTTTCTTCTTCTCTGACAGTGCAGCCCTCTTCTCTTGCAGCGCCTCCTCTGCTTTCCTCTACTACGTCACCGCCTGGATTCTCCTCTACCATGGCTAGTGAACGCCTCCTCTTGCAGCCCAAGTTTGCTGCCTTTACTGCCGCAAGCATTATCTCCCTTTCTCACACTCATCAAGTCATCTCCTTCAAATTAACAAACACCAATTAGTTATTAACAAATCTACCAATTATTACGTGATCACGAGGTTGTGCCTTATAACAACCTCCAGGTTTCGTTGACTCTTCTCTTCCATCTCATGTCTACAGATTGCACAAATCATTGTATGGTTTGAAACAGATACCGAGAGCATGGTACACTCGTCTAAGTGATTTTTTGCTCTCCATTGGTTTTCGAGCTTCCTAGGCTGACATCTCCCTGTTTATCTTATCTGATGGTACGGCATCTTATGGTTTCCATATCACTCGACGCTCCTCTTTTGCTCTACATGGCTTTACAGATGCAGATTGGGCTGGTAGTATTGATGATCGCAAGTCTACGGGCGGCTATCTTGTCTTTTTTGGTCAGACGCCGATTTCTTGGAAATTCGGTAAGCAACGCACTGTTGCTCGCTCCTCTACTGAGGCTGAGTATAAAGCCCTTGCTGATGGTACCGCTGAAGTCATTTGGCTTCAATACTTGTTAACAGATTTGCAGGTTCCCTCAGTCTCTGCCCCTATCATTTGGTGTGATAAACTTGGTGCTACCTATCTCTCAGCAAATCCTATCTTCCATGCTCGTACTAAGCATGTTGAAGTGGATTATCACTTTGTCCGTGACCGTGTTGCCAAGAAAGAAATTCAGATTCGTTTTATTCCCTCTCGATATCAACTTGCCGATGTCTTCACTAAACCACTTCATGTTGCATCCTTTACTGCTTTTCGATTCAAGCTTCGAGTTGATCCCCCACCCTCAACTTGAGGGGGCATATTATAGAATAGGATTCTAATATAGGATGTTGTAATCATTATAGTTACTCATGTATCTATCAGAATAGGATTCTAATATAGGATATTGTAATCATTACAATTACTCATGTATCTATCATAATAGGATTCTAATATAGGATGTTGTAATCATTACAGTTACTGCAGTGTTCTACTGTCTCTATATAAATAGAAAGGTTGGCTAAGGCACAACCCAACACATTCCATTATTCTCAACTGCGCTTCTTTCCACGGACTCACTCATCGGGACTAATTTTGCCTCTATTATAGAATTGGTTGTGTAATTATTAACCATTTTTGGTGCCACGTAAACCAAAAAATAAAAAAATAAAAGAGAGTACAAAAAATAAATAATGATAGAAGAAAAACTCTCTCTCTCTCTCTCTCTCTCTCTATATATATATATATATATATATATATATATATATATATATATATATATATTAGTTAAGAAAAGCGTACTAGAACTCCTAAAAATTACCTAAAACTAGTTGAGTATCAAAATATACAAAATTTTGGAAATTTGACCATGTTTTTGTTGGTTTATTTTGTTTTCAATTATCCTTGTCACTGATAATGTGATTTGTTGGAATGAAAAAAACATGTTTTAGAGGCCTTAAATGACCATTATAAGATTGAACAATGTTTCTAGGTTTTTTTAGGCACATTTTGGGTTCATGTTTATCCAAAAAAAACATTGTTGTAGGTACTAGTTTTAGGGTTTATTTTGATTCAAATTTGATATTATTTTTAGTAAATAATCTAGGAATTTTAAGTATCAATAACGTGTTTTTTGTGTGTTTTAATTTTTGAATTTCTATTTTGAACCAAACTCATTCTTCACAAAAATCATAATGTTTACGTAATAATCATAGCAAAATAACAATTGATTCTTAATCTATGCTTATTGTGATTAAAACCTTGTCTTTTATTGCTTGAAATCTAGTCTGATTTGATGTTAATGTTGTTGGGTTTACATTTCAATGTTATTGGTGTTCTTCATTCTTTCTGTATTTGATTTGTTTTTCTTGAGAAATTTTGAAGTTTTATGTTTTTCTTATGTTGAATCCTTTTCAGTTTTGGGTCTTTGTTTTACTTTGTTTTCAGCTCAACTCAATCAGGTCAAAACCAGGTCAGTCCTTAAGCCCTGTTTGGTTTGATTTTTTTATTTTTTATTAAGGTTTCTTTGTTTTAAGGGTGTGTTTTGGAAAATACCCTTTAAGTTTGTTTTAGGTAGTTTTTATTTCAAGAAAAACTGTTTTTTTAACCAAACATAGCTTTACAAAAATACAAAAAATATATGTAATAAATAATAAAAATATCTTTTTGTGTGTTGTATACAACCAAGTCTCTTAAAAAAAAATTAAAAAATCATATCTTGTTTAAGGAATAAAATACATGGTATGTTTTATTTTTTAACATGTGTTTTGAATTTAATAACAAATTTAATGAATCCTTGGAATTTAATCAATATTTTAATAATTCATAATAGTATAGTCTTCCTCTCTGTTAAAAAACTCTTAATGCTGAGACTAGTATTAAGCCACGTGAACATATAGACTATCTAAAAATTTATAACCTGAATAAACTAACTAAATAAGTGCCGGAAGTATCAAATTTCCATATTTTTCTATCTTCACTTTTTGAAAAAACTAAACAACGCTTCATCTCTCCAATTAAACTTTCCCGCTTGAGAGAGAGAAGTGAGGAAATTATGAGTAGCAGTGTTACTTCGTTGGATCTTATTGCTGCTCTTTTTTCTTGCTTTCTTTTTTTTCTCGGATCTTATTACGATATCTTGGTTCTTGGCTTTCCATTTTTTTCTCCACTCTTTAATAATGGAGTGAGTTGCATGAAGCAAATTCATTGTCCTAAAGAAAATTTGCGTAGCATGAAAATCTTACCACTTACAAATAATGGAAATATTCTTCCATCAATTATTTACTTACACTACCAGAAAATCTATAAATACAAATGGAAATACGTACCAAGAAAATATTTTTATCGGTAAATTTCCGATGAATTTTACCGATGGAAATATTCCTTAGTATATACTGAGAGAATTACAGTTGGAAAAAAATTTAAAACAAAGCAAAAAAAAATGAGACGTGTCATATTTACCTACGGAATTTATTCTGTCGGTAAATTCATTAGTAAAATGTGAACACTGTTCATCATGTCAATTACAAAGGGAATTATCGACGTAATTTTCCAGAGAGCTCTAGAACCGTTCACTTTTCAATTGCACTGTTAATTATTGTTCTTTACAGATAAAATCACCGACGGATTGAAAATACGTCAGTGTTATTTGGCGGTTTTACAAAAAAATTAAATTAATGTAAAATTTTCATTTAAATATTATAAACGGAATCACCGACGGATTGAAAAATCATCGGTAATTGTTGACAGTTTCTGAAAACTTTTTACGAAATTAAAAATTTAAATTAAATATTACTGATGGAATTACCGATGGAATAATTAAAAAATATTAATATTCAATTATCCGTCTGTAAATCCGTCGATAATGTGCCCCAATAAAAAGCCTGAATCCCCTTATTTCACAAAAGACAGACTCATTTCTTATTCTTATTCTTCTTCTTCTTCACTATATGTAAAAAATATCAATATCTATTTCTTTCTCTTCTTTTCTCTCCTCATCTCCTTCTCTTTTTCTCCATGCTCGGGTATGTCTTCTTCTTCTTTCTTCTTTTACCCTCTTAGTTTTTTTTTTTTAATTAATATGCTTTACAAAATTTTCTCTCTCTCCTTAGCTTCACTTGCACCTACATTAAGGTAATATTTTTCTTTTTTCTTTTTTTTTCATGATTTTTTTCACTAGATTTGTTTTTTTTATTTTATTTTTAATTTTTTTGTTCTTAATAATTGTATAAATGTTGTTGTGAGATTTTTTTTTCATATGAGATCAATTTTTAGTTGATTTATTTATAGAATTTTTAAATTTTTTAGCAATTGCAACTTCATTTTTTTCATATGAATTTTTTTTGTTTTATTTATTTGTTGCAAATTTGTTTGAGTTGATTTTTTTATTCTTTTTTCCAAGTATTTTGAGTATATATTATAGAGTGTTGATTTATGTTAATTTAATTATTTTATAATTTTATAAAATGATTTTTTAAAATGTTTTTAATTAATTACCAATGAAAATTCCATAGGTAATTTAATTGGTAAATCTGTTGGTAATAAAAAAATATATTATTACCGACGCGTTTGTTCCATTAGTAAATCCGTCGGTAATAATATAACGGATTTACTGATGGATAAAAAATTACAGACGAAAGATTTACTGATGAAGCATTTCCGTTAGTGATGTCGTCGGTAAGTTAATTACCGACAGAATATGTGTCTGATGTCGATAAAAAAAATTTATCGGTAAAACTATTAAATCTTGTAGTGTTATTATTTATTGAAAATGATGGAATAGATGCTTCATCTGTCGAAAAACACATCCAAAAAGGACATTATCAAACACGTTCTAACGTGATACAGTTATGTATGCCATCAATTTTGATTTAAAACTAGCGCTTCAAATGTAAAGAGGGCAGTGCAGGACACAGTTACCTTCACTCTTTATTTGTCCTTTTGTCTGTTTCCTGTATCTTTCTTTTTTCTTCTATGCAACAAGATGATCTAAGGTAGGACCTTAAGACAGGATACAAGGAATTTCTATTCTCTTTTCCAGCAGCATTTCGTATTTATTTAGAACACAGAAAGTATGGAATGTGTCATCTCCCTTATCCCTTTCTGCTTCGGTGGAACAACTTGTGGACTCTACTGTTATGTGTGGGTCATGCAGGGATGGATCCAGACTTAGCAAAGTGGGAGGCAAAATCGTAGGCATAACCTGTTTTTTTTTTTTTTTTTTTAGTTTGGGGATTCTGTAAAAATACGTAGAAGTTTTTACAAGTCTACGAGTCATTTTGGAAACTTCTCAATTTTTGATGGGTTAGGACACCTCTTGCCATAGTTGTTAAACCTGGTTTAACAGGTGAACTAAAAAAATCTAAATTCAAAACTTTACCCAATTGAATTTTTTATTAAATCATGCTACACATGTCCTAGTTGACTTAAGTGGGTTTTTAATTATTTTATCGATCTAGGTTATGGGTCATGTACAGTTTAAAAGGGTGGTGATAGACACAGCTACCCCAAACATGAAAGTCAACTCTTCATGCAAAGCAACTGGGTTCATATTAAAGAAAAGCCACATGCACATATTAAAAGAGAAGGATGTTGCTAGTCAACTTTGACTTAGGAATGGCGTTTTGCTTGGCCTAGGACACATGCATGATATTGATGTCTTGGCTTTTTACAATTTTCTTAATAAAAACTGCTCTCTTGTTTTATATAAAAAAAATTAGTTTTCTATCAGAAAGAGGTACAGAGGGCACCTCCTCTAATAATAAACAAAGACCTCCTTGCATGAAGGGCGACTAAGGCATTCTATACATTAACCCAGCCATTGCTAATTTTACTGGCATTTTCAAGCCCTTTCTAGATGATTCCTGGAAAATTCCCTACAGAAGGGTAAGGAAGAAGCAGCTTGATCTAGATTGTTGCTCTTTACATGAACTGGCACCACACCATGTAAGTATTTCATGGGGTCTCCTTGTTCCTCTATTTTCTAGCTTTTATTCAATGATATCTTGGTTCTTGGCTTTCCTTTTCTTTCCCCACTCTTTGACAATGCAATGAGTTGAGTGATAAGTTCAACGTCCTGAAAATTTTTTTGCATCATGGTAGATCCAAAATCAGTTCTGAATCTTGCAGGATTCCTGCTGTATTTGGTACTTACTTTAATCTAAATATAAAAAGCTTATATATAGATTAAACTAAAAATTTTATTTTATCTTTAATATATAAAACAAGATAAATATATTATTTAACAAGTTAAATAAATGAAGCTGATCAACTGGGGATTTACTAGCTGGTAAGGGAATAAACAAAGACCCGACGATAATAATAAAAGAAGACCCTTCTATATCGAAGGGAAAGGAAGAAGCAACCACTTGCCATATGTTAAAAGAGAAGGGGAGATAGTCAGCTTTGAGGCTAACTATATAATTAGCACCAAGCAACATACCAAGAACAACAACATACCTTTACTCAAGTTCCTGCCATCGCTCAGACATTCTCAGCAGTCTTATCAAGCTTGAGAGAGAGAAGTAAGGGAATTATAAGTAGCACTGTGAGCTGCTACCACACAGTACCATGTAAGTACTTCGTTGGATCTTATTGTTGCTCTCTTTTCTTGCTTTCATCCAATGATATCTTGGTTCTTGGCTTTCCATTTTTTCCCCCCACTCTTTAATAATGCAGTGAGTTGCATGAAGCAAATTCATTGTCCTAAAGAAAATTTGCGTAACATGAAGATCTTACCGCTTAAAAGTAATGGAAATATTCCTGCATCAATTATTTATTTATTTATTGAAAATGATGGAATAGATGCTTTATCCGTCGAAAAACACATCCAAAACTACATTATCAAACACGTTCTAACGTGATACAGTTATGTATGCCATCAATTTTGATTTTAAACTAGTAGTTCAAATGTAAAGAGGGCAGCGCAGGACAGTTACCTTTACTCCTGATTTGTCCTTTTGTCTGTTTCCTGTATCTTTCTTTTTTCTTCTATGCAACAAGATGATCTAAGGTAGGTCTTTAAGACAGGAAGCAAGGGATTTCTATTCTCTTTTCCAGCAATATTTTGTATTTATTTAGAAGACAGAAAGTATGGAATGTGTCGTCTCCCTTATCCCTTTCTTCTTTGGTGGAACAACTTGTGGATTCTACTGCTATGTGTGGGTCATGCAGGGATCGTCTCTTTGTCGGTTGGAATTTTAGATTCCAATGAACCCGAGCTGAGAGCTATTATCAAAGCTATTGTAATCTCAGCCTCTAACTATCTCTTGCATCACAACCATATTATTATTGAATCTGACTCTGCTAATGTCATTAGCTGAATGAATAATCCTGATAACAGACCTTGGCTGCACCATAAGCTCTTCTCTCCAGCCAAGAGATTGTCTCTATTTTGGCTCATTCACTTTCACCCATTCTTGTCGTGAGACTAATCACATGGCAGATCACCTGGCTAAAGAAGGAATGCGCAGAACAAGTGAATTTGTTGCTTGGATTTGAACCAGCCAGATGATTTTTGGGTCTTCCTTTGCTTAGTTCTGCTTGTGGCTCTTGGTGAAGATGGTTTGTTCTTTTATAGGTTTTGATTGTTTTGCATTCTAAAGAGGTAATGGCTGGTTGTAGCACGTGCTTGGTCTAATGACCTCTATTGATTTGATGTCGTCGGTGATAGTTTTGGATGTTTGGCTTGGTAGTTTAGCATGGCAGCTCCGTTTTTTGTGGAGGCAAACCTACATACTATGGCTGTTGCTCTGTTCTTGTGGTTTTTTGGCCTCTTCTTCTTCATTTGGCTCTTTTGCTATTTCTGTGTGTTTTTGCAGATTTGTAACTACTCATTCCCGCCACATTTTGGCGTTTTAATACATTTCACTAGTTATCAAAAAAATCTTAAGAATCAAGAAAAGTGCCCCGGTGAATAAAACCCTGACACACTAATAAAAGAATAAAACACATGACCACAAAAAAAATGAACAAACTAGATCTGAGGCTAACTGACGTAGCGGAAACTTTGAAGAAAACAGATCACCGTCTGTTTTGAAGGAAAGTAATTGTTCGAGTCCACGAACACAAGTAATGCTCGATTCCACGAGCCAGAGAATGGAATTCTCTAAGAGAAAGTTTATTAAATCTGAATTAAAAGTTATCTTACAATGAAACTAAGCAGCCCTTATATAAGCTGCACATCCTAATTCAACTAGGAAAGAAATAACTGAATTGGAAAAAACATACTAGAGTTCTGACGTTAATTAACTTCTAATATTTAAAGCATAACTGAGAGTTCTAAGCTAGATTGGAGAAGCCAGCTGTTGTTCCTGATTTCTCTCTGCCACGAGTTGTTTGTTGCTGGTTCAACTATAGCTAGCTTTCTCTTTGGCCATCAGTGATGCAGGCTGCAACGTTTGGCCATCAGTGATGCAGGCTGCAACGTGTTCTACATCACTAACCCTGATGATACTCATAGATTAGTCAATGAACATATAACTTCATTTCTTTAGTCGCCAATGTCGAAGCCCTTCCCACAAACTTTGGCTCAATAGATCTTGGCATCACTAGTACTTTCTCTGATTCTTACCCCCCATTGTACACAGATTCTAACATGACGACAAACATTTCCCCATCTTCAATTGTTGTTGAAGTCCTAAGAGATGATAACTATGATGATTGGAGTGCCTGCATGAAAAGCTACATGTTAGCTCAAGGCCTTTGGGATTTTATTGAGCCTTCTGGTCTTCAAGAAGTTGACTATAAGGCTTTGAGAAGAAAGAATGCTGCAGCTTTACGTGCAATTCAAGTTTCTTGTGCCCCACACATGCTTTCCAAGATTAGGAGCATCACTTCAGCCAAAGTTGCCTGGGATACTCTAGCCAATTTGCAGCAACAACATTCACCAAGCCACAAAGAGCAATCTGTTGAAGCAGAACAATCAGTTGAAGCAGAGCAATCTGTTGAAGCAGAGCCAGCAGAAGATGATGAGTCACAAGGTTCAGGTATACCATGATCTCATTCTCTTCCTTTGTTAGGTTTACAATCACTTCGATCTCTTGATGTTAACACGGGAGAGAATAAAAACCTTGGCAGGAGCGGTGAGAAATGAAATGAATGGTCCCTTGCAAACGCTGTACAAGTATGCCCATAATGGAGACTGGGATGCCATAAAAACCTATCTTAGCCGATACCCAAATGCGAAAAAGGCCAAGATTAAACCCTATGGTGGAACTGCCCTACATGTAGCAGCTTCTACTGGAAATCTGAAAGTTGTGGAGGGGTTGGTGAAGTTGATGTCAGTAGAAGAATTGGAAATACAAGATGATCAAGGCCACACAGCTCTTTCTATTGCTGCCACTGTTGGAATAAGAAAGATGGCAGAATGTTTGGTGAGCAAGAACGAAAACTTGGTTACCTTCGCAAATCGATATCAAAAGATCCCACTTGTTGAGGCATGTGTAGGAAGTCACAAGGATATGGTTCTTTATCTATACTCTGTTACTCCAATTGAATATCTTTGTAGCGGCGATCTCGACCAAGGACGTCGCTTCCTAAAAAATGCTATTAGTGGTCAAATGCTTGGTAAGAGACTCTATTACCCCTTAATTACTTATTTTCCCTTTTTTTTGTCTATTGTTTTCATGCTTTTTTCATAAATTTTCCCTTTCGAGTAAATTATTATTTATTTCCTGTAATTTAATAAAACTAATTAATTCATAATTATGGTTTTTAAGAAATATATGAATAATCCTAATTTTGTTTTTAACTTAAAATCATTTTGTCAATTTTATGTGATTTTTTAATTAATTATTTTTTTCTTCTTTTAAATAATAGAAAAGGGAAGGAAAATCAGGAAAGATGGGAAAAGAAGGCAATAATAAATTGATACGAAACAAAATGACTTGTAATTTATTAACATTTCAAAACACTAAAACCTCATCTTTCTTGTTGCTTCTTATGCTGTTTCTTTTTGCTATTGCAATGCCAGATGTTGCTTATGATTTTCTGCAATATCGCTGCCCACGTTTTGCTACTCCAACGGATGAATTAGATCTGAAGTCGTACGCTTTGACTCATTTGTCTTGGACGCCTCAAATATTCCCAAGTGCAAGTCGACTTTCATTTTGGCAGCAATGGATCTATTCACGTTAGTATCTCTTCCTTCGATTTTTCCTCCTCCCATTTCTCTTCATTTCCTCTGCCGGTCTTTTTTACGTGTAATGTTCTGCATGTTTTTGGAGATCATCACTCCGTCACAAAGAAAGAAAGCAAGGTTCTATTTGATATAATTTTTGTAAACTGATATGAGTTAACTCAGCTGGCTTTAACTATATATCTTGTGGGAATATGTTAGGAAGGAAGAAAATCTCTCCTCGAAGAGTTTGGGCACGGCCCCCCGATTTCTTTGCCGTGGGAATATGAGTTAATTTTTTTTTTAATTTTTTACCCATAGAAAAATTGTAAATATATTTAGTTAGAAATGATTTTTGGTTTAAATCAAAATTTATTACAAAACTGATCAGTCAAAATTTTAATGTCGTCTAATGTTTAGGAAAAAAATTAAACTTTAATTTATGAATTTCAACTTATAATATATCTATTCTTTAAAAGAATTACTTTAAATTATTTTTATCAAACATATTTCTAAAATAAAGTTATTTGAACTTTATATATAATTATATATATATATATATATAACGTTTTTAATTGTGATTCATGTTAAAAAAATCATTTTTGTCATAAGTTATGATAGGTAAACTTCAAGTTATATATATATACTAGACACATGACCCGCGCGATGCCGTAGGTTTTTTTTTTTTTTTGTATAAAAATATTTAAAAAAACCAAAAATTTAAAAATCTTGGGTTTTTTTTTGCAAGGTCATACCCAAGAATCTTGGGTTTGGCTGCAACGCCTGACCTAAAAGTAATATTTATAATATTAATAATAAAATTAAACTTGCATGACCCAAGTTTAAGTGAGCCTGACTGCAACACTAGACTCAAGAATATTGGATGTGTGTATGGCTATAAGGCCGTGTCATAAAAGTGTGATAATTAAATAAATTAATTGAAAAAAAAAGAAAAAAAAATCAACATGAAGGAAAAAACTAATGAAGAAAAAAAATGAATTAATTGGGTTAATTCTTTAAACCAGGTTATCCCGTAAAACCTGGGATTCGCATTATGAAAGTTTGATAATTAAATAGAAAAAAATGACGGGTTTACCCAGAATTAACCGAGTTAACCCGTCAAGCCCAGGATACGTGTCATGAAAGTATGAAAGTTTGATAATTAAATAGAAAGAAAATTAACTTTAACAAACTAAACTAAATGAAAAAAATAACTTGTCAAATCAGGTTAACCCATCAAACCTGAGATCCGTATCATGAAAATCTGATAACTAAATAAAAAAAAATAACATTAACAAACTAAATCAAACAAAAATAATTCATTAAAAAATTTAAAAAGAAAAAAAGAAAGCTAATATTGTAGTAATCCATAGTGTTTTTTTTTTTTTTTTTGAAAAAAGCTACAAAGCTAAGTTCTCAACCAGATCAATATAAAAAAAAAAAACCGACAAAGATTATTTTTTTATATATAAAAAAAGTCAATTCTGGGTAAAATAAATGAAAAAAAAAGGGGAAAAAAAACGGAAAAAAAAACACGTGGGGAAAGCTACAGCGTTTTAAAGAAATAAACAAAAAAACTAAATTTTCAACCAGCTCAATAGTAAAAAAATAAAATCAACAAAAATAATTCTGACAAAAACAAAACAAAAAAAATATGTAAAAATTGACAATTTTGGAAAAAAAAACAAATAAAAAAAATAAAAAAAAAACATGTGGGGAAAGCTAAAGCTAGATTATCATTCAGCTCAATATTGAAAAAATAAATTCGATAAAGATAATTTAAAAAAAAAAATATGGGGAAACACTACAGCAAAACAAAAACTATGTAGGGAAAACACTGTAGCAATCCATATTATTTTTTAAAAAAAACTACAAAGCTAAATTCTCAACCAACTTAATATAAAAAAAATAAAATCTACAAAGATCATTTTGAAAAAAAATAAATAAATAAATCATAAAAAAAACAATGTATGAGAATATTATAGCAATTCACAATATTTTAAAGAAAAAAACTATATAGTTAAATTTTCAACCAGCTCAATATTTAAAAAAATTAGTAAAAATAATTTTGAAAAAAAAAAAAAGAAAAAAAGAAAAAGTCAATTTTGGGTAAAAAGAAAAAAAAACATGTAAAAAAAGAAATAAAAAAAAAAACTGCTATAGTGAATTTCCTACGTGTTTTAGAGTTTTTTAATAAATATTTACTAAGATTGACTTGATTCTAAAATCATGGCAGGTATTCCCATGCAATCAATTGCTACAACTGATGACAATGTTCGTATTAATATGCCTGATCAAAGCCTAAGTGAGTCGAAGAACATTATCCTCCAAGGTATTTGCACAAATCTCTCCGTTTTTGTTCCATTTCCTTTTAAGGGGTATGGCAAGCACAGGACATATGTATAGAAGTCCAATTGGGCTGCATCGTGTCGGCATAAAACATTTCATCATACTAAGTTAATGTACAAAACCTTTAGTTACTGGAGCAATTATCATTACATTGAAAACTTAATACATGCAAGTTTGATTAGTATACATATATGCTGCTTGTGATAATTTCTCTAATCTGTTTTTGTCCAACTTTTCAGTGTCAAGCAAATTGCGTGGGTTTGCAATAAATCTCCTCGCATTCTTAGGTAAGCAAAATATATCTGACATCGCTTCATTTCTGTCATCATTATCATGGTTTTATCTGATCACTCTTTAATGGTTGATCCAGGAATCAAGCAAATATACGATTTGAAGAAGATCCACTTTTATTCAGATAAAATTCTACGGTGTATGTGTGAGTATATATCAACTCTGGATTATGAGGAATACCTCAAGGCAGGTGTACATGTATATGGAGCATTGCACAATGCTGTAGAGAATGGCATGGTTGAGTTTATTACTGAGGTGATTAAAGCTTGTCCTCATTTAATGATTAGTGGAGATGACAACAAAAGGAACCTATTTATGTCCTCGATTGCAAACCGACAAGAAAAAGTGTTCAGCCTTTTCTATGGACTGGAAGCAGAAAGAGCAGGAATTGTTTCCCTCGTAGATCGCTCAGGAAATACAATGTTACATTTGGCAGCAAAACTATCACCTCCTTCTCAACTAGCTCGGATCTCTGGTGCAGCTCTACAGATGCAAAGAGAACTACAATGGTACAAGGTGAGCTTTCTGCACTCAACATCTTTCTACACTACAATGATGGAACCTTGATCAAAGATATTTTAGAACTGATTAAGACCTGATTGATTTGAATTTAGGCTACTCGTTTACACATTTTCATTGTTATCCAAAAAGAAATAATTTCACTCGAATTCAAAAATCTTGATGCAGGAAGTGGAAAGCATTATGAATCCTATGCATAAGGTTGTTCATAATAAGGACAATCAGACAGCCAGGGAATTATTTACGTCTGAGCATAAGGACTTGCTAGTGAAAGGAGAGCAATGGATGAAAGAAGCAGCAACTTCTTGTACAGTTGTGGGTGCTCTCATCATTACAATTATGTTTACTGCTGCATTTACTGTTCCCGGCGGCAACGTTCAACAGACCGGCTATCCGGTTTTTAAAGATGAGAAATCTTTTACAGTTTTTATAGTAGCGGATGCAATCTCTCTCTTTTCTTCATCAACATCAGTGTTGATGTTCTTAGGAATTCTTACGTCGCGATACGCAGAGGAAGATTTCCTTAAATCCTTGCCCACTAAGTTAATCATCGGCCTTTCCATGCTTTTCTTCTCTATTGCAGCCATGATGGTAACCTTCTGTGCTGCTCTTATAATCATGTTGGATGGGAGATTGCAAATTATAATTCCAATTGTACTGCTTGCTTCTATCCCTGTAACTTTGTTCATGTTGCTGCAATTTCCCCTGCTAGTGGAGATTTTTGTATCCACATATGGACCAGGAATCTTCAACAGAAAAATGAAACCCTGGTCAAAATCTTCAACATATAGACTGTTAGAGGTTAACAGTTTATCGTTCCAATCTGTTTAGCAATTCCTATTTCCCCGGGATGAGCTGTTTTCTGTTCTACAATTCTGTCAGTAAGTCCTATTCTTATGGGGCTAGTTGTTTTCTGTTCCTCGTCTGTTACCACGTTTAGAGTATGTATAGCGTGGATTGTTTGTAAAAGGCTATATAAGACTTCTCATTCATGACTGTGTGCTGCTGTAGTTTCTTCCGAGTCTTTTTCTACAAATGGCTATAAATTAAGTTTGCTCGTGATTTTGCCATCAATTAAGTTCCTTTTTTAATAATAATAAAAAAAATAATTAGTTAAACATGCATGTTCCTACCTCACACACTAATAAAAGAATAAAACAAATAGCACAAGATATATGAACAAAACCAGATTGATTCTGTTTGAGAATTATTATAACCCAATTTTTAAATAAATAATACAAAATAAATGGATAAAAATAATGGAGTTAAGATAATATAAAATTGTAGTTTGAAGATGCAATTGTTAAATTTAAGAGTCAATTGGTCAATAATTGAAGAATTAATAAGTTTGAAAATTTAATTAAAATTTGGATTAATTTAATTAATGAAGAATTAATAAGTTTGCGTACTTAATTAAACTTTGATTTAATTAATTAAATAAATTCAGGGATTTAATTGGAATTAACCCAAGGGCACAATTAGAAATCAATTTTTACTTATTAGGATCCCAATTGTTAAGTTTAAATTGTTTAGGGACCAAACTCAAAAACAAATGTCCGAGGACACAACGGCGCCGTTTTGGAAGCAGTGTTCATTGTCTCCTTCGTTGCACGCAGATGAAGCCGGTTTAACAGGGAATGTATAGCTGCCCACGATGATCAAGGCCAACAATCCGGACTCTTCTGGAAGGCAGGGGCGAACGTGCCCCATGATCTGGGGACACGAACGCGCAGAGAGAGGAACGTGCCTCACGATCGTGAGGCACGAAGCCATTCTCTGGCTTTATAAAAGCCAGAGAAGGCCATGAAGGCAGAGGAGGAACAGAAAGGAGAGGAATTAAAGGGAGCCGAAAATCAGAGAAGAAAAACCCAGCATAAAAAGGGGAACAAAAAAAAACGGGAACAAAGACTCAAGCAAAATCCAGAAAAAGGCCTCAGCAACACAGAGACATGAATTAGCCTTGCTATTGTCTTCGTCCCTGCAGAAAAAGAAGAACCCGAAATCAGTAAAAAAAAAAATAAACAGACGAACAGGGAGAGAGAGCTGAGGATAGAACCCAGAACACAGGGGAATGAGCAGCGGAACGAGTGGAAGACGAAAACAGAGAGGGAGTGAACCAGCAGGAGGCAGATCACAAAACGAATAAAAAACAGAGGACCAGAAGGGGACGGGAGCAAAAAAACAGAGCAAAAATCCAGAGAAACAAAAAGGGCACAAATTCACAGAAAAGAGGAGCGAAAAGCAGAGGAACAACCATCGGCTTCGTTCCTGCACAAAAAAGGAACAACCCAGAAATCAGTCAAAATAAATCCAGCCAGCGTCTTCATCATCTCAAAAGCTACGGGAACACGAAAGCAATCGGTGAACACAGAAGCAAAGGAAAGAAGAAGAACGAGCAGAAGAGAAAAGGTAGTGTCGGCCAGCCAGAGCTTCACCATCGTCTTCATCGCCTCACAGAGCAGGTACGCCGTTCCCCTCCATTTCTGTTCTCCGTTCAAATTGAGTTGCAATTACACTGTGCGAAGGTAATTTAATTACCTTTGCACAGATCAAGGCACGCGTGAACTCACTTCAAATCTTATCATTTCTATTTATTTAATAAAAAAAAATTAAACACAATGTAACGTGATGTTACTTGCTCCCCTGGCACATGACAGTCTTCAAGTACTATATGGAAGGCAGGGGAGCATAAAGGATTTACTGGTTTTTCTTACCCTTTTATGCTAAGCAATGCAGGAACCAAATTAAATGTTATTTTATTGATTATGTCTTCGATATTAGTTTGATGGGTTCGGTATTAGTCTGATTAATAATTATTTCTTGATTAAAAGTTTACACAGATGCATGCTTCCTCTCTCTCACGAATATTTTCAATGGTGAATTTCTCAACCCCAGAATAATGAAAAGAGTCATGAAATGTTGATTTATATTTGGAATCTACGGTTTGCAGCTTCATTTCTTGGTATAAAATCTCCAATGCAGTACAAATGGAGAAGAACGGTACAAAAATCTGGTCTAAGATCTGGGATGAACTTCGGATTTTGGAGGGACTCGAGTGTTTGATGCATTCATCAATGCAACAAATATGGCTTCCCAAATTGGTTTTTATCAGCAGTTGCTTTAAGAAAAAGTTTAAACCAAACAAGACCTCAACTCTTCCATTGCCCTGGTGTCCCTAGCAGGCAATGACTACCCTAAACTACATTGCTGTTCTGTGTGTGCTCATGGTGCTAGACTGATAGGGGAGGTAATCTGTGGCAATACAACATATCACTGTCTCTTAACTAATTTTTCAGAATCAACAACATATAATGATCCATTAATTAACTAATTTTTCAGAATCAACAACATATGATGATCCATTAATTAACTATTTAATCAGTTAATTCTAAAAAACCAGAACAAAACAGTATCTTGTTATCAACGTTAGGATTTACCAGCCTTCACAACATCGCTTATCAGAATTGACAGCCTTCTGCCTGCCTGAAAAGAATAGCAGTGACAACATCGTGGCCTCTTGGATGCCTGCCCATATTGACAGCCTTCTCTTCATATCAGAATTACAGTGAGACGTGGAATATTGCCTCCAAGTTCCACAACCAGAAATTGCAGCAAGCAATACGAAGGATGAACAGTGAGAGCAGGGTATGCACGTACGACACTCTGAATCTCTATACTGCATTCATGTCCAAACAGAATAATGCGCGAAACTTGAAGCTCAGGACTCTCCTTATTCCATGTTGTGTGGGTGTGACAAGCAACTTTGATAGGACTGGAGCAAAAAAGTATGTGGTGTGCGAGAAGCCAGAGAATGACTGGCATGAAAGTTCTTGTCTCTGGAATCCTCACTTCGTCAACTCTATTAGGAACATTCAGAGGAAAAAAAATATATTAAGAAGAAAACTAGCAGCTTTCATGCATGATTTCATTTCCTTACTTGCTCTTGTCGTGAGCAGCTTGATTACGTAATTAAAGGGACAAAAAATTGAAAACAATGGCGTCGCCCGGATAACCAACTATACCACGACACCCTGATGCCACCATCAAAACTTACTATGTTTATATATCTATATATGATTTCCAAGCTGACAATTAAACTTGAATGACTCGTCATTGTTTTCTTTTACAATTAAACTTGCAAAAAACTGTTAGTTAGTAGATACTAAGCAAGTCTGAATTATTATTATTATTTTTTATCTATCCATGAATTATTATTATTATTACTATTTCTTTTCATCTATCCATCCATAAGTTTGAACACCAGAGTCTTTGTCTTCTATGTGTTGGTTTTTTTTTTTAATTTTTATTAACTGTATTTCTTTCATAGATGAAAGGAGACAAAAGCATTTGTTGAGCTGTAGAAATTACTTTCAGTATATCTTTTCAAGATTTGAAAAAAATTAGTCCCGATGAGTGAGTCCATGGAAAGGAGGTGATCAAGCCCAAGAACAGGGAGCACAGGGTGTGGTTGATTAAGGGGTAAGACGACCAGTGAACAAAACACGAATAGGAAAACCCATGAACGAATTTTCTTGATTATTAATTTATACTTGACGGACTAAATGAATGAAACAATTTGAGAAAACAAATAACACATCGTTATGTCTGCACACTTGATCGAGAAAATCTTCAAGGAAAAAAAGAAAGGAAAAACTAGTTGTTGACAGCACTGCAAATCCTCCTTATCTGCCCGGAAGATCCAGTGAGAAGACCTATATCTCCCATTTTGATCATGGCAGATCCAAAATCTGATTTGAATCTTGCAGGGTTCCTGCTGTATTCAGAGACAATGCTGTCCGTGGAGCCTCCATTGAAAAGCACTTGATCTGACTGAAGGAGACCCTTGTTTTGCATCAGATTCTTGAAGTAATTGTTGTCGAAAGAATTGGGAGTGACCAAATCGAGCGGGGCTAAGGTTGAGTCGCTGCCAACACGTGGACAGCGCCTCCTGCGGGTGCTAGCGAATCCGGCATCGATATTGCTGTGATTGTATATCCTTTCACGGAAAGTGAAGCATTGAGCTTGTCCGAGAGTATGCGAACCTGACAAGGCAACCATGTCCCTTGCAGTTAGGCCTTTCTTTTGGAAGCGAGAAATAAGACTCTCCAGGCTTTCAAAGAAGGCAGGTAACTCTGCGTTGGCTAAACTTCGACTGGCTCATAAGTACACTGGCTCCAAGATAATACATAATCAGAGAGGAGCAGTGTGGTTGCCAAAAGTAGTCGCAAGAGTACCTGGACAAAGCAATCGTGAAAGTGGAAGCGGATGAGAGACGCAGTCATTCTCCTGTCGCTCGCAATTGCACTTCTGATAGAAGTTCGGATCGCGCTAAGCGCATTAGGACAGGAGCTGTCGTAAAATGCAGGGGAGAGTTGTGCGTGGCATGCAAGAACAGCACGAACATGAAAGAAGCTGCTGCTCCTGCTTTTGCTGCCATTTCTTTGAGTCGTCTAATTGCAAGACTAATTTTTACTCTCACAAAATTAATCTATAGCTTTTGCAAATCAATCAGTTATCAAATATAGAATTGAGAAAAGGGATAGAAGATGAAGAAGAATGCATGGGAGCTCATCCTTTTATAGAAGGAAAATGAAGCACACTCGTAACGCGTTCGATTTTTTTATGACTGCATGCCATCATGAGGTAACCCGTCTTTGTTCTTACCGATTCAACTAGAGAATCATTCTATCCTTCAATTCACTATTAAAAAAATCCCTTTTTTCTGCACCAAGCGCTGCCTTTTCTGGCGGTGAATATAATACGGGACGACGATGTGCTACATGGAAACATCCTTGTTTTCTAGTACGTTGGTCAAGTGTCTTATTCAGTCCTTTATGAGGGATATGCGTTGATTTTGTACGGACATCACATACTTTTTCAATCATGAGACAATTAGAAAATTTCAAAGACAAGCATTGACGAATTCTACAGGGATAATTATCCAAAGATATGATTACCCATACAATTTTCAGAAAGATTTATTTGTGAGAGCTCACTGGTTTCGTGGTGGTAAGAAGACAAATTCTTTATTTTCTTAAAGAAAATATGATTTTATCTATGATGATAAAATAAAGTGATATTAAATAGAATTATTCTACAACCACCTTGCAGACGTAAATTCTTTACTCTTACATGTCATTTGGTATTATGAAATTATAAAGAGGTGATCGAAATAAGTTTTCAAAACAAATAGGAGTGTTACATTTTTTAAACAATTGATTGTATTTTTTTGTTATAAAAAATAACATTATTTTAAAACTCAATCTTTTTTGGCAGCTTAACTCGAGACCCAAGTGATTCGATGCCTTGTTTGGGCTGATTTCTAACAAAAATAAAAAGTTAACCAGATTAACAAGTGATCTCATCAATCATGTAAAAATCTAGTCAAAATTTGTTAATTCTTTCATTTTTTTTTCAAATTTAATTTTAAAGTTCACATTGTTTTGATATTTATTTTTAAAAAAATAAGGTCAACGTAACTTAATCTGTGATTTTAAAATAACAGAAGACTAGTCCCGAGTTAACCTTAGATCGGGTTTTAAAAGGAAAAAAAATAGCAGTTCTAAAAACAAATAATTGATCAAATGTGGAGGCTGGAAATGATTCCAAATCATAATAAATTATATAAGTTTTCAACCAAGCATTAATTTCTATATGGATGTGGTCATAGTCCATATTTTTCAAATACGTCAAAGGAACTAATTACCAGTAAGCATACTAACTAACCAGCTGTAATATCAGGCCAAATTAATTACTCTGTAATTCATCGAAAATTTCAAGTGGCAAGTTTTCCTTTCTTGGCTGTGTCACATGTGTGCGGCAGCGCGGCGATCGTCCACCCTCAATGAGAATAAATAATTGGAATATGGTTTTATTCCTGGCAAAACAAGTAGAGACAAGGAATTCTTGTCTCCTATCAATAAAGAAAAAAAATTGAATGGGAGTCGCCACCTAGTATTCTGGTTACTAGGAACCCTAACTGGTCTCAGAGTTTGGGTTCTGGTTAGAGGAGATTGGCGAAAGGAATCTCAGTCTATCCTAACCATACACAGAGTTTTGTTTCTAGTCAGAGGGGATTGGTAAAAGAAATCTCAATATTAGCCCAACCGTACATAACTTTTTTGCTTTGATACAAAAAACTAGCCGAATGGGATTTTCTAGCCAGTCAAGATGGAGGAGATCGGTTTTGAAAATATAGGTTTGTCTATCTTTACAACACTTACTATGCAAAAGCTTTACTCCGTAAGTATTATAAAGAGGAGGCATATGTTGTAATTCATTTTTGGGTCCTCATATAAAAAATAATAAAATACAAAAAAATATAAAAAAATATATTATAAAAAAAATATAACAGTGAAAAAATACCAGAGCGCCCCTAAAAATAAATTGATAGAAGAAAATGTGCTGAAAATTTGTATAAAATTCTGACGAAAAAAAAAAATTAAAAAAATATATTTATATGGGCCGGACCCGGCCATCTCAGCGGGCTAGGCCAAGCCCAGCCACAATCATGGGCTGGTTACTGTGTCTAAGCACAGTAACCAACCCTTTGTAATTTGCAGAACGTGAATGAATTCACGTTCTGCATGAAGATGCAGAAATCACAAACAAAAGGAGACAGAGGCGGGGCAGCCGGATGGTGTACCTGCGGTGGCATCGAGGCGGTGTTGCTGGCGGCGGAGGCATGGTGGCCGGCGGTTTTCCTTCTCTCTCTCCTCTTTTTTTTTTTTTTTTACAAGAGGCTGCATGGTGGTAATATACTCATTTACATTTCCTTTTCTGCTTGGTGGCACCGCGTAGCTTTACCATATCCTCAATTTCCAGGCTGATGAGAGAAAGAAGCAGGCCCCCTTTTGTTTCGTTTCCTGAAAAAAATTTTGTTTTACCAAACATGGCCTTACAACAAAATAAAAATAAATAATAATAAAAATATATTTTTATGTATTGTATACAATCAAATCTCTTAAAAAATAAAATCATATCTTGTTTAAAAAATAAAATACATAGTATGTTTTATTTTTTAGCATGCATTTTGAATTCCATAACTAATTTACTAAGTCCTTGAGAATTTGATCAATATTTTAATAGCTCATAAAATTTTAATTAATGAGAATTAATGGTTAATATTATGGTATAAATATTAGACTTACAAGTAGGTTGTTTTATAATATCAGGAATTAACTAGAAAGTTCTCAGAATTATTATGAATATTCACTAATTTTAATGAGAAATATTTTTCACCACAATGCACAAGTTATGGAAAACTCTTCCGCTTTTCAGGACGGGTGAACCATGTCAGGACACCTACATGGATCATCTCCTTAAGAATTAATTTAGACACACGGGTCCATAATAAATTTGAAAAGCAAGATTTAGCCACACGAATAAATCTTAATTCTAAGTCAGTAGACAAACCACTAGTTAGAAATTCATTAAAATCTTTAAATTAAATTCACATTACATAATACAATTTATTTCAGTTAGGATGCGCGTGGATTTTTTCCTGATAGTACTGAGCATAGTTTTAAAACCCGGACCGATCCGGGACCCGACCGACCCGGGCATGAGACCGGTCCGGGTGGAGGCCAAAACCCACATGGGAATTAGCCCGGCCAGACCCGGTCTACCCGGGACCCGGCTAACCCGGCAAGACCCGGCCTCAAACCCGTTGACTTTTATTTTTTTTTGTTTTTTTTACTAAAATGACGTCGTTTTGATTTAAAAAAAAAAAATAAAATTGACCCGGTCGACCTGGCAACCCGGGCCTTGGACCTAGCCGACCACCGGGCCGGGTCTTAAAACTATGGTACTGAGGAAGGAACCGGTACGCACACTAACTAACCAGCTGTAATATCAGGCCAAATTACTCTATAATTCATCGATTTCAAGTGGTAAGTTTTCCTTTCTTGGCTACATGGTGGTAATATACTCATTGACATTTCCTTTTCTGCTTGGTGGCACCGCGTAGCTTACCAAATCCTCAATTTCCAGGCTGATGAGAGAAAGAAGCAGGCCCCCTTTTGTTTCGTTTACTTTAGTATATAAGGATTTAAAAAAGAAAAAAAAAAGAAAAAAGACCATTAATGCAGTATATATCTTTTCTAGACAGGGATGACAATTTCACTCAATATGCATGATCGCTGTCCTAAACCTATTTACATCTAGAAATTGAAGTTTTGTACTTAACCAGTCCATATTTCATCGATTTCAAATTACTCTATATTTCATCGATATCAAGTGACAAGTTTTCCTTTCTGGACTGCATGGTGGCATTTTAAATGAAGGAGCAAAAAGCGTAGGATTTTAGTGGAGTGGAAGTCAAAGAGATTCCTTTCAAATGGGATAAAAGGCTTTGGGTGATATAAATCGCTTTCTGACTCTGACTTTTCAACGCGGCATAAATAATAAAATAATGATGCTTGTTTTGATGGACAAACGGACAATTGCGACGGAGCACAAATTCCTGCTTCTGGCTATCCATATTTCTTTACTATCTAAAGTATAAAAGACCGCAGCCTCATTAGATTACTATTTCATAGGATTTGATGCAGACAAAATAATTAATTAATGGGTCAGGACAAGAAGTGTAAAAAAAAAGTTAATGAATGGCATGCAGGCATCAAATTAGAAAAGTTTCTACGCGTTGTGGCCTTAGAGTTCTTACCTACACAAATCTTGATTAATGTGCTTGATCAGGCTCTATAAATAGATGAGCCATGCATTCTTCTCCATCTTCTATCTCAATTCTCTCAATCATCCAACAGCTTTGGTAACAGCACTTGCAGACTTAGCTATACATTTAGCGCGCTAAAAACTTTAGTTTCTCCAACTGAAAACATATAAAATGGCAGCAAAAGCAGGAGCAGCAGCTTCTTTCATGTTCATGCTGTTCTTGCTGAACACAGCATGCCAGGCACAACTCTCCCCTACATTTTACGACAGCTCCTGTCCTAATGCGCTTAGCGCGATCCGAACTGCTATCAGAAGTGCAATTGCGAGCGACAGGAGAATGGCTGCGTCTCTCATCCGCTTACACTTTCACGATTGCTTTGTCCAGGTACTCTTGCGACTACTTTTGGCAGCCACATTCCTCCTCTCTGATTATGTATTATCTTGGAGCCAGTGTACTTATGACTTCTTCCTTGGTTTTGCAGGGCTGTGATGCATCGATCTTACTCGACGAGACTACCTCTATCCAGAGTGAAAAGACTGCCCTCGGCAATCTTAACTCTGCTAGAGGTTATAATGTAATAGACAAAGCAAAAACTGAAGTTGAGAAGATCTGTCCTGGAGTAGTATCTTGTGCAGATATCATTGCTGTTGCAGCGAGAGATGCGTCTGCTTATGTGAGTATATCTAAATCCATCTCTTTATTGCTGTTGGTATTGCGAGCTGCAAAACCAGGACTTGTTGTTTATGATTCTTATGAAAAAATGTCACAGGTGGGTGGCCCATCCTACGCGGTGAAGCTTGGAAGGAGAGATTCAACAACAGCAAGTCGAAGTTTAGCCAACGCAGAGTTACCTGCCTTCTTTGAAAGCCTGGAGAGTCTTATTTCTCGCTTCCAAAAGAAAGGCCTTACTGCAAGGGACATGGTTGCCTTGTCAGGCTCGCATACTCTCGGACAAGCTCAATGCTTCACTTTCCGTGAAAGGATTTACAATCACAGCAATATCGATGCCGGATTCGCTAGCACCCGCAGGAGGCGATGTCCACGTGTTGGCAGCGACGCAACCTTAGCCCCGCTCGATTTGGTCACTCCCAATTCTTTCGACAACAGTTACTTCAAGAATCTGATGCAAAACAAGGGTCTCCTTCAATCAGATCAAGTGCTTTTCAATGGAGGCTCCACGGACAGCATTGTCTCTGAATACAGCAGGAATCCTACAAGATTCAAATCAGATTTTGGATCTGCCATGATCAAAATGGGAGATATAGGTCTTCTCACTGGATCTGCCGGGCAGATAAGGAGGATTTGCAGCGCTGTCAACAACTAGTTTTTCCTTTCTTTTTTTCCTTGAAGATTTTCTCGATCAAGTGTGCAGACATAACGATGTGTTATTTGTTTTCTCAAATTGTTTCATTTATTTAGTCCGTCAAGTATAAATTAATAATCAAGAAAATTCGTTCCTGGGCTGTCCTCTTCGTGTTTTGTTCACTGGTAAGAAGGAAAAAAAAAGAAGCGACACCTTGTGGTCCTTGTTCCTGGGCTTGAGCGCTTCTTTCCATGGACCCACTCATCGGGACTAATTTTACCTACATGATAGAATTAGTTATGTAATTATTACCCATTTTGGGGCGCGTAAACAAAATAAATTAAAGAGAATACAAGAAATCAAATAATAATAGAAGAAAAAAAATATATATAAAAGTTAAGAAAAACATACTAAAACTCTTAAAAAATTATTAAAAACTGGTTAAGAAGTGTCAAAATATACAAAATTTTAAAATTTTAACCCTTTTTTTATTGGTTTATTTTGTTTGAATTATGCTCGCCATTAGAATGAAGAAAACATGTTTTAGAGGTCTTAAATAACCGTTCTGGGATTGAACAATGTTTTTAGGTTTTTTGAGCAAATTTTAGGTTCATATTCATCCAAAGAACATCGTCATTAGTACTAGATTTAGGGTTTATTTTGATTCAAATCTAGTTCCTACAAGTTTGTATATCATTTTTAGTAAATAATCTAGGACTTTTAAGCATTAATAACATTTTTTTGTGTGTTTTAATCTTAGAATTTTAGTTTTGAATTGAAACTCATTCTTGACAAAAATCATAATGTTTAAGTAATAATCATAGAAAAATAACATTTAATTCTTGATCTATACTTGATTGCGATAAAAACCTTTATTTTTTATTCCTTGAGATCTAGCTTGATTTGATGTTGATGTTAATGTTGTTAGGTTTACGTTTCAATGTTGTTGGTGTTATTCAATCTTTTTGTATTTGATATGTTTTTCTTGAGAAATTTTGAAGTTTTATGTTTTTGTTATGTTGAATCCGTTTTGGTTTTAGATCCTTGTTTTGATTTGTTTTTGGGTTAACCCAGTCGGGTCAAAACTAGGTCAGTCCTTAAACCCTGTTTGGTTTTTTGTTTGTTTGTTAAGGTTTCTTTGTTTTTAGGGTATATCTGACAAATACCCTTTAAGCTTGTTTTGGGTAGTTTTTATTTCAAGAAAAATTGTTTTTTTTTTTACCAAACATGGCCTTACAACAATACAAAAATAAAAATAAAAAAATTCTTTTTGTGTGTTGTATACAACCAAGTCTCTAAAAAAAAGCATATCTTGTTTAAAAAAATAAAATACATTGTATGTTTTATTTTTTAGCATGCGTTTTGGATTTAATAACTAATTTACTGAATCCTGGAGAATTTGATCAATCTTTCAATAACTCATAAAATTTTAATTCGTGAGAACTAATGATTGATATTCTAGTATAAATATTAGACTTATAAGTAGGCTGTTTTGTAAATATCAGGAGTTGACCAGAAATTCTTAGAATTATTATGAATATTTACTAATTTTAATTTGGAATATTTTTCACCACAACGCACAAATTGTGGAAAACCCTTCCGCTTTCCAGGATGAGTGAACCATGTCGGGACACCTACATGGATCATCTCCATAAAAATTTATTTAGACACACGGGCCCATAATAAATTTGAAAAGCAAGATTTAGTCACACGAATAAATCTTCATCCTAAGTCAATAGACAAATCACCAGTTAGAAACTCATCAAAATCTTTAAACTAGATTCACACCACATAATGTAACTTATCTTAGGTAAGGTGCACGCGTTATGAGTGCTAATTTCCTCTCTAACCACAATCAGTCCCTTATCCTTTGAAGTTTTTACAAGACTAGTACACCTAGGTTTCTTAGCTATCCTGAATCAAACATTTAGATGGCGACTCCTACAACTCCCTTACGTCGCGCTCCCACGTACGATAGGTCACTCAAAATATAAATTAATAAAATATGATTTAAATTAAGTAATGGAATGATTTTTTTTTTTAAAGTACGATAGGTCACTCAAAATATAAATTAATAAAATATGATTTAAATTAAATAATGGAATGATTGTTTTTTTTTTTAAAAAAAATTGTTCTAATCTGAGAAAAATCTTCAAATAAGTCCTAATGAGCAAATGGCCACTCAAAAAAGAATTTGTCACATTCGTTATGCTAGTCGCAGAATAAACATAGGGCTATATGCATGCTACATGGAACATATGAGACTGCATAATCCCGATGTGCTACTGGGAATAAGCTAAAATCATCTCTCTCCTTTTAGCTATTTCCAAATCAGCTATAGAATCTTTTTTTTTTTCTTCTTTCTTTGTTTTTTTTTTTTAAAAAAATTAGTTTATTAATATTAATTTTTTTTTTAGTTATCAGACTTTCATAATACAGATCCTGGGTTTAATAGGTTAACCTAATTTGATAAGTTAACCTCGATTTTTTTTTGCTTTTTTTCTTTTTAATTATTTTTTTTTGTTAACTTTAGTTTGTTAATGTTAAATTTCTTTCTATTTAGTTGTCAGACTTTCATGACACATATCTCAGATTTGACGACTTAACCTGGTTTCACGAGTTAGCCCAGTTAATTCTGGGTTACCCATTAATTTTTTTTTTGTTTTTTTAATAAATTTTTTTTATTTAATTTAGTTTGTTAATGTTAAATTTTTTTTATTTAGTTATCAGACTTTCATGACATTGATTCCGGTTTTAATTGGTTAACCAGATTTGACGAGTTAATCTAAAATTTTTTTTTTTTGCTTTTTTTTTAATTAATTTTTTTTTTAGTTTAGTTTAGTTTGTTAATGTTAAATTTCTTTCTATTTAGTTATCAAACTTTCATGATATATATATATCAGCTTTGACGGGTTAACCTAGTTTCACTGGTTAAGCCAGTTAATTATGGGTTAACCTATCATTTTTTTTTCTTTTTTATTTGTTTCTTTGTTTTTTTAATTTACTTTTTTAATATTAAATTTTTTATATTTAATTATCAGATTTTTATGACACGGATCCCAAATTTGACAGATTAACCTAGTTGATTCAGATTTTTTTTCTTTTTTTCTTCATTAGTTTTTCTTTTTCCTATAGGTTTTTTTTTTTCTTTGCTTTTTCCTTTTTTATTAATCTTTTTTTAATATAGTTCATTAATATTAAATTTTTTTTTCTATTTAGTTATCAAACTTTCATGACACAGATCTCAAGTTTTGCCTGGTTAGCACAGTGAATTCTGGGTAACCCGTCAATTTTTTTTTTTCTATTTAGTTAGCAAACTTTCATGACAAGAATTCAAGATTTGACGGGTTAACCTGGTTTGCAAGGTTAACTCAATTAATTCAGATTTTTTTCTTTTTCTTTATACGTTTTTTTTCTTCATGTTGGTTTTTTTTTCTTTGTTTTTTTTATTTTTTAATTAATCTATTTAATTATCACACTTTTATGACAGAACCTTGCAGCCAAACCCACATCCAAGGCTATTGGATCTGGTATTGCAATCAGACTCACTTAAACTTGAGTCATACAAGTTTAATGTTATTTTTAATATTATACATATTATTCTTGGGTTAGGCGTTAACGCTAAACCCAAGATTCTTGGGTATAATTTTGCAGAAAGATCTAATATTTTTAGATCTTAGCTTTTTTTAGTATGTTTTATGCAACAAAAAAAAACCCGCGGCATCGCGCGGGTAATGTAACTAGTAATTGCTAAACTTGGTCTAGTGGGGTGAACTATAAAATCCAGGACTCAAAACATAATCCCGACCGAATTTCTAGTTGAACGATGATACACATATTCTGGTTTACTCAAACAGGTTTTTAGTTATTTGGTTAATCTAGTTTAAACTTGATTGGATCAACGATAAAAAAAAATCTAAAAAAAATAAAATAATATTATTTTGATAAAAATAGAATTCACTTACAGTGATCTAATAACTCTGTCATGCCTTTTGATGCCAATTATGAGGTTGAGTCTCACAACTGTAACCTGGCCACCCACTAAATTCAACCCTAGATTAGGGTCATGTACGATTTAAAAGGGTGGTGATATACACAACTACCCCAAACATGCAAGTCAACTCTTCTTGCGTCATGACATGGGTTCTTCTTTAAAGACAGTTTTTTTTTTTAATCTTACGAGTCAAGAAAAGAGGAAGGTAAGGAATTGTGCAATGTTAACTGATCAATAATTACTCTTCCTAAAAGTGTTGGTGGCCTTGAGACTGGACCTCCAAGGGATAAAAACAAAGTTTTGTTGTTCATATGGTTATAAAGATTTGATTAAGAGGAGTCTAGCATGTGAAAGGATGTGATCAAAAGCATATATATAAAATACTAAATGCTTCAGACTTATTCCACAAGATTCTATTCCAAGGGCTGGAAGTAAATGGTCATGCATTGTTAACCCTTGTATTAAAGATAATAGGCTGCAGGATATTGTGGATCACCAATCTATGGCGCTAGTTGGTAATGGCAAGAGGATTAAATTTTAGCTTAATACTTGGATTGATAATGGTAGTTTGGTGGACTAGTTTCCTACCCTCTTCTGTTTATCTAATGATAAAGAAGCAAGCCTCGACAAGATAGGAATGTGGGATGGATATGAATGGTTCAAGTTCTTCTACTAGTCTAGACCTTTGCGAGGAAGGAATATTGGTTTATTAGATCCATTGTATGTTGTTTAATCGAAGGTGAACTTAGATAAAGATGCAGAGAATAAATTAGTTTTGAAAGACAACACTACAGACAAATTCTGTGTTAAATCCCTTTACAGGCTGTTAAGCTCTTATCCTTCCATGGATACTTTCTTCTCTGCTGGAATTTGGTGAGGATTCGTCTCACCTAAAGTAGAGCTCTTTTGCTGATGGTAATCATCAACAAAATCAATACCCGTAGTATGTTGGTCAAAAGAGGTATATTGGATATCTCAGCTGCTAACTGCCCTATATACCTAGCCGAGGAAGAATCAGTTGATCATATCCTTATGCATTGCATAGCACTAGATCATTTGGTCCAGAATCATTAACCGGTGGGGGTTAGCGTGGTGTTGCTTGAATAGCTTGTCAACATTTTTTTCTCAGTGGGATTCTTTGATCAATGGCAATTTTTAAAAGAAAGCATGGTTGATGTTGTTTTTCTTAGTGTCATGGTCCATTTAGCTTCTCCGTAATGATGTGATCTTCAAGCAGAAGACCCCAAACTATGAAATACTATTCTTCCTTATTATTACTCGACTCTACTTGTGGATAAAGGCTACAGACTCTGATATCCCCTATTCAGCATCAGATCTGCTAAGATCAGCAGAAGGACTGTTTCGATGGACTAATCTTCAAAAAAACTAGGACAGTTGCCATGTGGTCTCTCCCTATGGCTAATAGCTTCAAATGGAACGTGGATGGATCTTCTCTCGGAAAGCCTGGCCCTTCAAGTATAGGTGGTGTTTTGCAAAATTATTATGGAATTCTTCTTGGTATCTTCTCTTTGTCGGTTGGAATTTTAGATCCAATAAAGCCGAGGTGAGAGTAATTGTCAAAGCTATTGAAATCTCAGTCTCTAACTATCTCTTGCATCACAAGCATAATATTATGGAATCTAACTCTACTAATGTCATTAGCTGAATGAATAATCATGATAATAGACCTTGGCTGCACCAGCCAAGAGATTGTCTCTATATTTTGGCTCAATCACTTTCATCCATTCTTGTCGTGAGACTAATCACATGACAGATCACCCGGCTAAACAAGAAGTAGATCAACTGGGGATTTACTAGCTGGTGCAGGTTTCTAAGGCCTAAATGAGAGAATAAACAAAGACCCGACGACAATAATAAAAGAAGACCCTTCTATATCGAAGGGAAAGGAAGAAGCAACCACTCGCCATATGTTAAAAGAGAAGGGAAGTTAGTCAGCTTTGAGGCTAACTATATAATTAGCCCCAAGCAACATACCAAGAACAACAACATACCTTTACTCAAGTTCTTGCCATCGCTCAGACATTCTCAGCAGTCTTATATATCAAGCTTGAGAGAGAGAAGTCAGGGAATTATAAGTAGCACTGTGAGCTGCTACCACACAGTACCATGTAAGTACTTCGTTGGATCTTATTGTTGCTCTCTTTTCTTGCTTCCATCCAATGATATCTTGGTTCTTGCCAAATTCATTATCCTAAAGAAAATTTGCGTAACATGAGGATCGATCTTGCCGCTTAAAAATAATAGAAATATTCCTGCATCACTTATTTATTTATTTATTGAAAATGATGGAATAGATGCTTTATCCGTCGAAAAACACATCCAAAACTAAATTATCAAACACGTTCTAACGTGATACAGTTATGTAAGCCATCAATTTAGATTTAAAACTAGTGGTTCAAATGTAAAGACGGCAGTGCAGGACACGGAAACCTTTACTCTTTATTTGTCCTTTTTGTCTGTTTCCTGTATCTTTCTTTTTTCTTCTATGCAACAAGATGACCTAAGGTAGGACCTTAAGACAGGAAGCAAGGAATTTCTATTCTCTTTTCCAGCAATATTTTGTATTTATATAGAACACAGAAAGTATGGAACGTGTCATCTCCCTTAATCCCTTTCTTCTTTGGTCATGCAGGGAAGTAGCCAGACTTAGCAAAGTGGGAGATAAAATAGTAGGTTAACTTTGATTTTTTGGGTTTGGGGATTCTGTAGAAGTACCATAGAAGTTCTTACAAGTCTAGGGGGCAGTTTGGAAACTTCTCAATTTTTGGTGGGTCAGGGCCAGCTTTAGCCATAATTTCTAAACTTAGGGTGAACTGTGAAATTCAGGACTCAAAACCTAATCCCAATTGAATTTCTAGTTGAACAAAGATAGACATGTTCTGATTTACTCGAACAGGTTTTCAGTTATTTGGTCCATTTAGTTTAAAATTGATTGGATCAACAATAAAAAAAAATTCTTAAAAAAGATAAAATAATATTATTTCAATAAAAATGGAATTCACTTATAGGGCGGAGCCAGGAATTTTTTTTATTCTAGGCTATAAATAAATATAAAAATATTTTTTAAGATTGATTATTAATTTATGTACATAAATTTTTAAAATTAATAGTAAAGTTTTAATTCAAATATACTATCCAAAATATTAAAAAATAAATTTGAAAGTACATAAAATTAAAGCAAAAGTAAAAATAAACTCACTATTAAAGTTACATCCTTCGATGTTTTGTGAAATATAATTCATCTATAATTGAATCTGAAACGATATTGTAACAACCCCTCAACAGGGATAAAATAACAATCTCATGTCAACTGAAAAACAAAGTAATTAATTTTTTTTCCTCTTTTAATTCCTTCTTCATTCACTTGATTCTTCCCTAGATTAATATTTTATAAGTTGGATTTTGTTAGTTTACAAGGTTATTTTCTCACTTCTTATTTTTTTTTCCTTGGAATTTTTTAATGTTTTTCCCTTAATTTTTTCTATTTCTCTCTCGCCTTTTCTTTTCTTTCTTCTTCTATTTTGCTTCTGCTCAGTCGGCAACATATAAAAGGAAGGAGGAGCTTATTTGTTTTATTTTTTAATGGCAAATAATCATTTTACTCTTAATAAGTCATTTTGCTTTTATTTGACGATCCTTTTTTTTGTTAGCACTACTAAGCTCCGTTCATCCTAAAATCTTAACTAGATTTTATTCAATATATTTTAAGATCCCTCGTAAAATTTCAACTCAATCTGATGGTCGGATTGAAAATTACATCTAATAACGTAAAACTGATCAAATTGTGATTTTTCATCAAATTTCTAAATTTCTCTAAAAATTCTGAAATTTTAACCCAAGCTAAAATATCATATTAGAAGGCTCCACGTAAATTTTCAGAATTTTTTGATAACTTAATTGAGAATTATAAATTGTTTTTACATAAAACTAGTTAAAAAAATATTGATAAAATTTTGACCTAGACTAAAGCCCACCCTAGCCTTTGGCATGCCTCCGCCTATGTGATCTAATAACTCTTTCATGCCTTTTTTTATGCCAATTATCGGGTTTGAGTCTCACAACTGTAACCTGGCCACCCACTAAAGTCAACCCTAGGTTAGGGTCATGTACGATATAAAAGGGTGGTGATAGACACAACCACCCTAAACATGCAATTATGAAGATTTGGTTCGGAGGAGTCTAGCTAGCATATTATTATTGAATCTGACTCTACTAATGTCATTCGCTGAATGAATAATTGTGATAACAGACCTTGGCTGCACCATAAGCTCTTCTCTCCAGCCAAGAGATTGTCTCTATATTTTGGCTCAATCACTTTAATCCATTCTTGTCGTGAGACTAATCACATGGCAGATCACCTGGTAAACAAGGAATGCGCATAACAAGTGAATTTGTTGCTTGGATTTGAACCAGCCAGATGATTTTTGGGTCTTCCTTTGCTTAGCTCTGCTTGTGGCTCTTGGTGAAGATGGTTTGTTCTTTTATAGTTTTTCATTGTTTTGCATTCTAAAGAGGTAATGGCTGGTTATAGCAGGTGCTTGGTCTAATGACCTCTATTGATTTGATGTCGTCGGTGATAGTTTTGGATGTTTAGCTTGGCAGCTCTGTTTTTTTGTGGAGGCAAACCTACATGCTAGGGCTGTTGCTCTGTTCTTGTGGTTTTTTGGCCTCTTCTTCTTCATTTGGCTCTTTTGCTACATCTGTGTGTTTTCTCTGATTCTTACCCCACATTATACACAGATTCTAACATGACAACAACCATTTCCCCAACTTCAATTGTTGTTGAACTCCTAAGAGGTGATAACTATGATGATTGGAGTGCCTGCATGAAAAGCTACATGTTAGCTCAAGACCTCTGGGATTTTATCGAGCATACTGGTCATCATGAAGGTGATCAAGAAGTTGACTCTAAGCCTGTTGATCATCAAGAAGGTGACTCTAAGGCATTGAGAAAAAAGAATGCTGCAGCTTTACATGCAATTCAAATTTCTTGTGCACCACACATACTTTCCAAGATTAGGAGCATCACTTCAGCCAAAGTTGCCTGGGATACTCTAGCCAATTTGCAACGACAACATTCACCAAGCCACAAAGAGCAATCTGTTGAAGCAGAGCCAGCAGAAGATGATGAGTCACAAGGTTCAGAGCAATCTGTTGAAGCAGAGACAGCAGAAGATGATGAGACACAAGGTTCAGAGCAATCTGTTGAAGTAGAGCCAGCAGAAAATGATGAGTCACAAGGTTCAGGTATACCATGATCTCATCCTCTCCCTTTGTTAGATCTCCAATCACTTCAACTCCTTGATGTTAACACAGGAGAGAATAAAAACTTTGGCAGGATCCGTGAGCTATGAAATCAATGGTCCCTTGCTAGCCCTGTACAAGTACGCTCATAAAGGAGATTGGGATGCCACAAAAAACTATCTTCGCCAATACCCAAATGCGAAAAAGGCCAAGATTAAACCTTACGATAGAACTGCCCTTCATGTAGCAGCTACTGCTGGAAATCTGAAAGTTGTGGAGGAGTTGGTGAAGATGATGTCGGAAGAAGAATTGGAAATACAAGATGATCAAGGCAGCACAGCTCTTTTTAGTGCTGCTACTGTTGGAATCACAAAGACGGCAGAATGTTTGGCGAGCAAGAACAAAAACATGGTTACCTTTGTAAATGCACAAAAAAAGATCCCACTTGTTGGGGCATGTATAGGTAATCATAAGGATATGACTCTCTATCTATACTCTGTTACTCCATTTGAATTTCTTCGTCAAGACAATGGCAACCATGGATCTTACTTCCTACAATGTGCTATTGGTGCTCAAATGCTTGGTAAGAGACTTTACCCATTAATTACTTATTTTCTCCTTTCTGTCTATTTGTTTTCATGTTTTTTTCATAAATTTTCCCCTTCGAGTAAATTATTATTTACTTTTTTTAACCCTAATCGTACTATCCGATCATTTATTCAATCCCAAATCCGATAAATCTCACATATTTTTTTTTTAATAAATTTAGGTTTAGTTAATGTACAAAACCTTTAGTTACTGGAGCAATTATCACGACATTGAAAACTTAATACATGCAAGTTTGATTAGCATACATATATGCTGCTTGTGATAATTTCTCTAATCTGTTTTTGTCCAACTTTTCAGTGTCAAGCAAATTGCGTGGATTTGCAATAAATCTCCTCGCATTCTTAGGTAAGCAAAATATATCTGACATCGCTTCATTTCTATCATCATTCTCATGGTTTTATCTGATCACTCTCTAATGGTTGATCCAGGAATCAAGCAAATATATGATTTGAAGAAGATCCACATTTATTCAGATAAAATTCTACGGTGTATGTGTGAGTATGTATCAACTCTGGATTATGAGGAATACCTCAAGGCAGATGTACATGGAGCATTCCACAATGCTGTAAGGAATGGCAAGGTTGAGTTTATTACTGAGGTGATTAAAGCTTGTCCTCATGCAATGATGAGGGGAGATGCCAACAGAAGGAACCTATTTATGTCCTCGATTGCAAACCGTCAAGAAAAAGTGTTCAGCCTTTTCTATGGACTGGAAGCAAGCAGAGCACGATTTGTTTCTATAGACTATCTAGAAATTTATAACTTGAATAAACTTAACAAGTGTCGAAACTATCAAATTTCTATATTTTTCCCGTGTACAAGGTGAGGGAATTATAAGTAGCAGCGTGAGCTGCTACCACACCATGTAAGTACTTGGTTGGATCTTATTGTTGCTCTCTTTTATTACTTTCATCCAATGATATCTTGGTTCTTGGCTTTCCATTTTTTTCCCCACTCTTTAATAATGCAGAGTTGCATGAAGCAAATTCAATGTCCTAAAGAAAATTTGCGTAACATGAAGATCTTACCACTTAAAATAGTGGAAATATTCCTGCATCACTTATTTATTGAAAATGATGGAATAGATGCTTTATCCGTCGAAAAACACATCTAAAACTAAATTATCAATATAGTGATACAGTTATGTAAGCCATCAATTGTGATTTAAAACTAGTGGTTCAAATGTAAAGAGGGCAGCGCAGGACACAGTTACCTTTACTCTTTATTTGTTCTTTTGTCTGTTTCCTGTATCTTTCTTTTTTCTTCCATGCTACAAGATGATAAACGGAACAAACCAGATCTGAGGCTAACCCTGATGATACTCATAGATTAGTCAATGAACATATAACTTCATTTCTTTACTCACCAATGTCGAAGCCCTTTCCACAAATTTTGGCTCAATAGATCTTGACATCACCAGTAGTTTCTCTGATCGATCCTTGCCCCCCATTGTACACAGATTGTTACATGACGACAACAAACATTTCCCCATCTTTAATTGTTGTTGAAGTCCTAAGAGGTGATAACTATGATGATTGGAGTGCCTGCATGAAAAGCTACATGTTAGCTCAAGACCTTTGGGATTTTATTGAGCCTCCTGGTCTTCAAGAAGGTGATCAAGAAGTTGACTCTAAGCCTATTGATCATCAAGAAAGTGACTCTAAGGCGCTGAGAAGAAAGAATGCTGCAGCTTTACATGCAATTCAAATTTCCTGTGCACCATACATACTTTCCAAGATTAGGAGCATCACTTCAGCCAAAGTTGCCTGGGATACTTTGGCAAATATGCAAAAATTGCAAGTAACAACAGCTGAACCACCACAATTATCAAGAATGAACGCGGGTAATACATCTATCATCTCTTACCCTCTCTAAGATGCAAGCACAGCTTGCAAAATAATGCTGTTATTTTTTCCTAACAGAGAAGGCATGACTTTCGCAGGACTCGATAGATGGCGTGAACTATATAAGCATGCTCATGAAGGTAATTGGGAAGCCACAAAAAGATTTCTTGACCTTCATCCGGAAGCAAAAAATGTGAAAATTACACCTGTTGGTGAAACAGCTCTTCATGTAGCGATTGCGGCTGGGAATGTGAAACTTGTGGAAAAGCTGGTAGAGCTAATGTCACCTGAAGACTTGGAAATAGCAGAACAAGCTGGTTGCTCAGCACTTTCTTATGCTGCTATGCAAGGAATCACAAAGATGGCCAAATGCATGATCATAAAGAACAAAAAATTGGTTAACCTTCCGAATGGAGGAGGATGTATCCCAGTTGTGGTGTCTTGTTTGGGAAATCATAAGGATATGACCCATTATCTTTACTCTGTCACTCCAGCTGAACTGCTATGTGAGGACAGCGGTAACCATGGATCATTGCTCCTCCAATTCTCTATAGCATCCGAAATGTTTGGTAAGAGACATACTCATGCAAGCACAATGAATTAGCCCCAACATTCTTGTTGATACTTGTTTGTTGCTTTTGAAATGCTAAAATACCAGATATTGCTTTGGATCTGCTTCAACGTTTTCCTAGTTTGGCTACCGCGTTGGATAAAATTTGGAAGCTTAATGCTGTGACGCAATTGTCTTTCTTGCCTGATAGATTCCATAGTGGAAGTCGACTTGCATTTTGGCAACGTTGGATCTATTCCTGTTAGTATTACTTTCTCTGATTTTCATCCTCAGACCCTCTTCCTCCACACTAGTCGCACGTTTGAAAATTCAGGAGGAATTTGTTGTTTGTGGAATACTTATGGAGATGGAATTTGCATCGTTTTTGGATAATTATATAAAAAGTTCATTTTAAAAAAAAAAATACATATATATATATAAAATAAGTTCACAACTCATGAAAGCTTTTTCATTGAAAGGTATACACATTGGTCCACCCATTCCCTTCAGTGATCAAATGCTACAAGGTACAATCTCTTCATCATTATTTGATACAAGACTAATTTTTGTTTTGATTACTATAGAGGCTATCTAATGCAAGATTAATTTTTCTTTTGCAGCTTCGAATAGACCGCGGAAAGAAATTATAAAGCTCCTCAAATTCCTAGGTATTTTATATGTGGCTATATACATAACCGGATGATTTTGTTGTTATCATCACTAGTATCATGTTATTAATCTGATAATTCTTTCCTCACCCAGGCATAAAGAAAATATATGATGTTAAGCTGAATCATATCTACTCTGTTGAACTTCTACGTCGAATGGTTAAACATATATCAACACTGGATTTCGAAAAATACGATGAATGCGGGTTATTCAGAGCATTTAACAACGCTGTTAAGAATGGTATAGTTGAGATGATTGTCGAGATGGTTAAAGTTTGTCCTAATCTAATGCACACTTTGGACAAGAATGGCAGAGTTTTCTTGATGTCTTCAATTGCACACAGACAAGAGAAGATTTTTAGCCTTTTTTATGGGCTTGAAGGAAGGAACGGAAATTTCCTTTCTGTGACAGATTATTTTGATAATACTATGTTACACTGCGCAGGAGAGTTATCACCTTCTACTCAGTTGGCTCGAATCTCAGGTGCAGCTCTTCAAATGCAGAGAGAACTACAATGGTACAGAGTAAGTTTCTCAAGCATCAACTTTTTGTTACGCTAATCTGACTGATATGGGGTTTATAGTCGCTCTGCCTGAATCTTTCTCATGAACTGGTCAATACTAGAACATTATTTCTCATTATTTCATAGCTCAATGGTTTTGATTCAATATTGTAGGAGGTGGAAAGCATTGTGAATCCTAGGGCTAAAACGTATTGCAATCAAAATGGTGAAACACCTGGCCAACTGTTTACCAAGAGCCATGAAAAATTGATGGCAGCTGGGGAGAAATGGATGAAGCAGGTGGCAACTTCATCAACAGTTGTAGGTGCTCTTATCATTACAGTTATGTTCACTGCAGCCTTTACTGTTCCTGGCGGTAACAAAGATACTGGATTTCCAGTGTTTTTACATGAAAAATCATTTCTGATTTTTATAATATCCGACGCAAATTCTCTCTTTGCATCATCTACATCAGTGTTGATGTTTCTAGGAATCCTCACGTCACGTTATTCCGAGAATGATTTCCTTAAATCATTGCCTAGAAAGTTGGTTATTGGCCTCTGCACGCTTTTCATCTCTATTGCAACCATGATGGTTGCCTTTTGCGCTGCTCTGAGAATTGTGATGGATGGAAGATTGGAAGTTGTCATTCCTGTTTCGTTACTTGCTGGAATTCCTGTAACCCTTTTTATATTGCTGCAATTTCCTCTCCTTGTTGAGATTTTCATATCCACATATGGACCAGGTATCTTCAACAGGAAAATGAAGCGTTGGTACTGAACATCTTTTTTTTTCAATGCAAGGGACGTTCTCTCCGTTTCGTGTACTTCAGCCAAAATTCTTGAACGATCAGCTAGAATTTAACTTCATGGACCTCATGTGATTACTCTTCTTATGGTTTTGCTCACAAAAAAGTATTGTTACATTTGCCTTAAGCTAGATTTTTTTCTTGTGTTTGTTTATTTTTATTATTATTTAATAAATAAAAAATTCATTTTGATAAATAAAATTATTAAAAACAACTAAATAAATGACATGTATTATAAAATTAAATATTTTAATTTATATTTGTTTTTTTTATTCAATTTTTAGTTTTATCTTTAATAATCATTAATAATGTTTTATTTTATTTATTAATACTATAATTATTGATTTATATAATTTGATTTGATGTATCAAATGATTTTTTATATATAAAAAAACTTGTCAACAAAAGTTTACACATTCAATTTTTTTTTCTATCGAAAAAAACCATGGACAGCGTGTCGAATAGGTAATAATCACTATAAAGTATAAGCCCCATCAATAAAAAAAAACAAATTTTCTCCACCTCCAATCAATTACATCCACGCTTTAATTATCATTTCAAATGTGACATCGTAATAATTAACGTTAGGATTTTCAGGTTTTATTTTAAGTATAATTTCTAGGATGAGTATGAAAAATGAGTAACCCAAGCTTAATGAATTTTTGGAGTCAAAGTCATGACACAAACTCATTTCTCACCTAGCTACTAGCTGAGCACATCAAAGATTTCCTTGTGAGAACTGTATGCTTTGAAATTATAACAACCAACTAAAAAATTAAAAAAATAATAAAAAATAATAATAATATTATAAGCATTTAAATCGGTAATTTCATGGAATCTTTGCATCCTTTCTGAAATTTCTGAGAACAAAATGCTTAGGATTTAATTATTGGCGGGATAGAAAACAAATAATTTTATAGGCAAACTAGTTGGCTATGGAAAATGAGAGATAAAATTTGAATTTTTAAGGAGGATAATCTTTTATTTTCGATAATAAGTTTTTACTGGTAATTCTGTTGATAATTAAAATACCATGTAATATTTGCCTAAACATTGATATAATATTCTATCATCGTTTTCCAATTTTCTGGTTGTTAATTGACTCTCTCTCGCAATTAGAATCTACAATTGTACATAGCAAAGCTCTTAATTTTAAGATGTTCATTATATATTCTCGTAATTAATTAGTTGATTAAACTAGCTCCTTATTGAATAGGGAAAACAAAAATCAAAATCAATTTTAAGTTGATTGGGATAGGGACATTGGGCGGTACGAAATTGGTGAGAAAATAAATGGGGTCAGGAGCCTCATCTTCATGATGATTGGTGGAGTTTTTTAGAATTTCAAAAAGTTGTTTTTACAGCTGGCGATGCTCAAGTAAAGGAGATGGTGATTCAAGATAAAAATGATTATTCTCCAACAGCTGTTTTTATTATGGGAAAATAGAAATTAGAGAGGTAAAGGTGTAAGTAATACTATAAGAAATACTATATATATATATATAGCTAAAACAATACGAAATTTATTGTATTGTAATTTATTTTAATTAATTAAATTGAGTTATAAGATCAAAGCTCGTTTTTTTTACCAAAAAAAAAAAAGATTTGAACTTGAAATCCAGATCTAATGATATTTTTTAGATGCTCATTTTTAAAAGAGAGATAATAATGTTATTATTTGAGCTACAACTCATTAGGAAGACCAAAACTAATTAGTCAAATAGTTTGGAGTTGCAACTCTTAATTTAGAATCATAAAAATGTTTTTTTTTTCAAGAAATAAAAGAGAAGAAAGTAGCTTTAATCAATAGGTTATGTAAGAGATTAACATGTTGTCCATCCATATCTTTATTTATTTGTTATGGACTATGACCAGATCTATATTTATTTTTTATAGCATCGTATTTTTACATTTTATATTTTTAATATTTGAGGGTATATATTATTGTATAATTCTACACCCTACAAATATTAAAATTTACATTTGAATCCTAGAAAGAAAGTTAGAAAAAAGTTTTTGATGTAATTTGATAAAATCCGAATGGATAATCATAAACTGGTTATGATAATCATTTTGCATTTTAAAACATGAAAAAGATACAATTTTTGTTTTTATAAAGATATGTTTGTAAAAATTTTAGGATTTAGCCATATATATAAAAATAAAATATTTTTTGTTTGTTTTAGAAAAGAGAAATTAATTTAAAATATTTTGAGATTTTTTGGAAATATTTCAAAAATGTTTTGAAATATTTCGAACAAAACTGGGTATTTTAATACCAAATTTATATTTTACATTGTAAATATATAGTCCGATGTTATATAAAATACATAGAAAAATATTTGAGAAAATAATATTTTTTGAAAATTTTTTAGATTTTTTTTAAATGAAAGTCGGGCCAGATCCAGTTACTTAGGCTGAGCCATAAGTAACCCGACCCAAACCATGAGTTAATTAATTAGATGCTACAGAAATGAATTCTGCATACAGTAGAAGAAAAAGGCAAAATAGGAAGGAGGAAGTTGCTTGGTATGGGGGGGTCTTGGACAAAAAGGCAGAGCTTCTTCTTTCTTCCCACTAATCTTCAAACACATGATTCACGATATATCTTTTTATATAAATGTCATGAAAAAGTAAAGTTGAGAAAATATCTTTTTATATAAATGTCATCATGAAGGTGATCAAGAAGTTGACTCCAAGCCTGTTGATCATCAAGAAGGTGACTCTAAGGCATTGAGAAAAAAGAATGCTGCAGCTTTACATGCAATTCAAGTTTCTTGTGCACCAAACATACTTTCCAAGATTAGGAGCATCACTTCAGCCAAAGTTGCCTGGGATACTCTAGCCAATTTGCAACGACAACATTCACCAAGCCACAAAGAGCAATCTGTTGAAGCAGAGCCAGCAGAAGATGATGAGTCACAAGGTTCAGGTATACCATGACCTCATTCTCTTCCTTTGTTAGATTTCCAATCACTTCGATCTCTTGATGTTAACACGGGAGAGAATAAAAACCTTGGCAGGAGCGGTGAATGGCCCCTTGCTAACGCTGTACAAGCATGTCCATAATGGAGACTGGGATGCCATAGAAACCTATCTTAGCCGTTACCCAAATGCAATAAAGGCCAAGTTTAAGCCCTATGATGGAACTGCCCTTCAAGTAGCAGCTTATGCTGGAAATCTGAAAGTTGTGGAGGAGTTGGTGAAGATGATGTCACTAGAGGAATTGGAAATACAAGATAATCAAGGCAACACGGCTCTTTTTAGTGCTGCTACTGTTGGAATCATAAAGATTGCAGAATGTTTGGTGAGAAGGAACGAACTCTTGGTTACCTTTGTAAATGCACAAAAACAGATCCCACTTGTTGGGGCATGTATAGGTAATCATAAGGATATGGCTCTTTATCTATACTCTGTTACTCCATCTGAATTTCTTTGTCAAGGCAATGGCCACCATGGATCTTATTTCTTACAATGTGCTATTGGTGCTCAAATGTTCGGTAAGAGACTTTACCCCTTAATTAATTACTTATTTTTCCCTTTTTTCTTCTTTTTCTTCATGCTTTTTGCATAAATTAATTTTCTCTTCCGAGTAAATTATTATTTATTTCCTTTAATTTAATAAAAATAATTCATTAATATGTTTTTAAGAAATATATATGAATAATCCTTTTGTTTTTAACTTCAAATCATTTTGTCAATTTCATGTGATTTTTTAATTAATTATTTCTTCTTCTTCATTTTAAATAATAGAAAAGGGAAGGAAAATCAGGTAAGATGGGAAAAGAAGGCAATAATAAATTGATACGAAACACTAAAACCTCATCTTTCTTGTTGCTTCTTATGCTGTTTCTTTTTGCTATTGCAATACCAGATATTGCTCTTGATTTTCTGCATCGCTTCCCATATCTGGCTACTACAATGGATGACGTTACGAAGAAGAACGCATTGATTCGTTTGTCTGAGATGCCTGAAATATTCCCAAGTGCAAGTCGACTTGCATTTTGGCAGCAATGGATCTATTCATGTTAGTATCTCTTCCTTCGATTTTTCCTCCTCCAATCTTTTTTACTTATATGTTTTTGGAGATTATCACACCGTCACAAAGAAAGAAAAGTGGAAGGTTCTATTTGATATAATTTTTGTAAATTGATACGAGTTATTTTTTAATTTTTGACCCATAGAAAAATTGTAAATATATTTAGTTAGAAATGATTTTTGGTTTAAATCAAAATTTATTATAAAACTGAGTCAAAATTTTAATGTCATCTAAAGTTTAGGAAAAAATTAAACTTTAATCTATGAATTTCAACTTATAATATATCTATTCTTTAAAAGAATTACTTTAAATTATTTTTATCAAACATATTTCTAAAATAAAGTTATTTGAACTTATTTTTTATATATAAATGATCTATAAAAAAAAAACAACTTTTTAAATTATGATTCATGTTAAAAAATCATTTTTTTCATAAGTTATGATAGGCAAACTTGAAGTTATATTCAATAAGATTGACTTGATTCTAAAATCATGGCAGGTATTCCCATGCAATCAATTGCTACAACTGATTACAATGTTCGTATCAATATGCCTCATCAAAGCCTAAGTGAGTCGAAGAACATTATCCTCCGAGGTACGTATTTGCACAAATCTCTCTCTGTTTTTGCTCCCTCTCCTTTAAAGGGGTATGGCAAGCACAGGACATATGTATACAAGTCTAATTTGGCTGCATGGCCCTTCAAGATTGTAAAAATCTTGGCCCCCTGAAATTTTGGACAGTTTCTTTCTCTCTTTCTTGATTTATTTATTTCTATTTTCTGAAAATATAAACTTTTTTGAACCCTAATCCAAGTATCCGATCCTTTATTCAATCCCAAATCCAATAAATCTCATATATTTTTTTTATAAATTTAGCTGGTCCACGCATCGGGTCCGCATAAAACATTTTATCATATTAAGTTAATGTACAAAACTTTTTGTTACTGGGGCAATTATCATTAGATTGAAAACTTAATACATGCAAGTTTGATTAGTATACATATATGCTGCTTGTGATAATTTCTCTAATCTGTTTTTGTCCAACTTTTCAGTGTCAAGCAAATTGCGTGGGTTTGCAGTATATCTCCTCGCATTCTTAGGTAAGCAAAATATATCTGACATCTCTTGATTTCTATCATCATTATCATGGTTTTATCTGATCACTCTTTAATGGTTGATCCAGGAATCAAGAAAATGTATGATTTGAAGAAGATCCACTTTTATTCATATGAAATTCTATTGTGGATGTGTAAGCATATATCAACTCTGGATTATGAGGAATACCCCAAGGCAGGTATACTCGGAGCATTCCACAATGCTGTAGAGAATGACATGGTTGAGTTTATTACTGAGGTGATTAAACATTGTCCTCATGTAATGTTTAGTGGAGATGACAACTCATGGGACCTATTTATGTACTCGATTGCAAACCGGCAAGAAAAAGTGTACAGCCATTTCTATGGACTGGAAGCAAAAAGAGCACGATTTGTTTCCATCGTAGATGCATCTGAAAATACGCTGCTACATTTGGCAGCAAAACTATCACCTCCTTCTCAGCTAGCTCGGATCTCTGGTGCAGCCCTCCAGATGCAGAGAGAACTACAATGGTACAAGGTGAGCTTTCTACACTCAACATCTTTAAAAAAAATTGATTGAACCTTGCTCAAAGATATTTTAGAACTGATTAAGACCTAATTGATTTGAGTTTAGGCTACCCATTTACACTTTCATTTTTATCCGAAAAGAAATAATTTCACTCGAATTCAAAATCTTGATGCAGGAAGTGGAAACCATTATACATCCTATAATTGCGGATTATCGTAATGGGAACAATCAGACACCCAGGGAATTATTTACGGATGACCATAAGCACTTGCTAGTGAAAGGAGAGCAATGGATGAAAGAAGCAGCAACTTCTTGTACAGTTGTGGGCGCTCTCATCATTACAATTATGTTTACTGTTGCATTCACTGTTCCCGGCGGCAACGATCAACAGACCGGCTATCCGGTTTTTAAAGATGAGAAATCTTTTACAGTTTTTATAGTAGCGGATGCAGTCTCTCTCTTTTCTTCATCAACATCAGTGTTGATGTTCTTAGGGATTCTTACGTCGCGATACGCAGAGGAAGATTTCCTTAAATCCTTGCCCACTAAGTTAATCATCGGCCTTTCCATGCTTTTCTTCTCTATTGCAGCCATGATGGTAACCTTCTGTGCTGCTCTTATAATGATGTTGGATGGGAGATTGCAAGTTATAATTCCAATTGTACTCCTTGTCTCTATCCCTGTAACTTTGTTCATGTTGCTGCAATTTCCCCTGCTAGTGGAGATTTTTGTATCCACATATGGACCAGGAATCTTCAACAGAAAAATGAAACGCTGGTACTGATTAATGGTGATAGACAGTTAGAGGTTAACAGTTTATTGTTCCAATCTGATTAGCAATTCCTATTTCCCCGGGATGAGCTGTTTTCTGTTCTACAATTCTGTTAGTAAGTCCTATTCTTATGGGGCTAGTTGTTTTCTGTTCCTCTTAGTCTGTTTAGAGTATGTATAGCGCGTGGGTTGTTATTTTGAGTGCTGCATCTCTTTGTAAAAGACTATGTAAGCCTGCTGTTTGTGATGAATAAAACAAGAGACTTCTCATTCAAGACTGTGTGCTGTAGTTTCTTCTGAGTAATTAAAAAGTAATTTCCACTAAAAAAAGTAATTAAATACATATAATATAATTAAAAAGTAATTTCCACTAAAAAAAGGTTAAATAAGTCAACAAAGTCATAGAGAATTGGGTTAATTAAAATATAAATTTAAAAACATATAAAAAATATTAATTAAAAAAATCATTCTAGTATTGTTGGGTCTAGGAAACTAAGCTAGTTATTTGACCTATCAGGAACAGATCAGAGCATTAGTTTGTAAGAGTAGACCCACGCGTAAAGCCTTTAATGTTTTTACAAAGTTACGCCTTTAATGTTTTTACAAAGTTGGTGGATTGAATGGCATGTCATATGGACTTATTTATACTTCAGCTAGGAGAACAAGTTTTATATTTTTTGACCCAAAATAATTAGAAAAAAAAAACCGAAATCAATTCAAAATCAATTTAGGTAATTTTAATATATAAAAAAATTTAAGTGTAACTTTCTTAACCAAATAAAACCCTTGGATATCAAGATGAATCATTTTAATGGCTGAAATTAGTTTGAACATTATTTTTTTTTCTCTAATGCTTGAAAACGATTTTTTTTTTTAAATTAAAAAATATAATAAATAAATAAATTTTTATATCAAAATTGAGTTGAAGAATTAGATATATAGAAAAAAAAAATTATAATTTTATCACGGCAACACTATGATAAAATTGAAAATTATATTATTTCTACATTAGAACATGTATAGTATATCATATAGAAGATCCATATTTATTCGGATAAAATTAGTTTTTTACCTTTGTGGATAGCGCACGAGATACAATGCTTCATTGGGCAGCAAAATTGATTGGACCTTATTTGCAAAAAAAAATATTTTTTCTATATAGTATATGAAATCAATCCTAATTACATATATGTAACTTCATAGTTAATTTAACTATATTCAATCAAACCTGGGGCATTTATAATAATTTAATATTTTAGCGGATCGCATTTCCAGTTGTCACCATCCGCAGATGCCCTTTGACCTGAATGTTCAATTACGAGGTAGGGCGTTTATGGATGACAATGAGATGAAATGAAAGGCTGAGAGTGCTGGACAGTTGATAGTCTTTGTTTCGAACTGTAGGCATAGCAAGAACAAAAACATACCTTCACCAAGTTCTTGCCGTCACCCAGACATTCTCAGCAGTCTGGTCAAGCTTGAGAGAGAGAAGTAAGGGAAATTATAAGTGGCTCTGTGAACTGCTACCACACCATGTAAGTATTTCATTGGGTCTTGTTGTTGCTCTGTTCTCTGGCTTTCATCCGATGATATCTTGGTTCTTGGCTTTCCAGTTTTTCCCCACTCTTTAATGATGCAGTGAGTTGCATGAAGCAAATTCGAAGCCCTAAAGAAGATCTGCATAGCATGAAGATCTTACCACTTAGAAATAATGGAAATATCATTGCATCAGTTATTTAATTATTTATTGAGAATGATGTAATAGTACGCAAAAACACCATTTTCGTGCTTCATCGGTAGAAAATAACTTCCAGAACTACATCATGAAATACACTCTAACGTGATCCAGTTATGTAACCCGTCAATTTTTAGGGCAGATATTAATGCTTTTTTAAGGTGCAGAGCAGCTCCGTTCATGGTTTGCCATCAATTAATTATTATTTTTCTTAATCTTAAGAACCAAGAAAATTGATGGTTTGCTTATGGTTTGCCATTGGCTCGGTAGATCTTGGCATCGCTGGTTTTTCTGATCCTTACCCCCACGCTGTACACAGATTCTTACATGACGACGACAAACAATTTGCAACAACAACAAGATTCACCAAGCCACCAAGAGCAATTTGTTGAAGCAGAGTCGTCACAGTCATCACAAGGTTCAGGTATAATACCATGACGTCATTCTCTTCCTCTGTTAGATTTCCAACCACTTCGACCTCTTGATGTTAACACGGGAGAGAATAAAAACCTATCTTAGCCATTACCCAAATGCAAGAAAGGCCATGATTAAACCCTATAGTGGAACAGCCCTTCATGTAGCAGCTTTTTCTGGACATCTGAGAGTTGTGGAGGAGTTGGTGAAGTTGATGTCAGTAGAAGAATTGGAAATACAAGATAATATTGGCAACACAGCTCTTTCTATTGCTGCCATTGTTGGCAAAAGCTTGTAATTTACTCTTAATTCCTCCTTTTTTTTTTTCGTTTCTTCTTATAATAGATTTTCTCCATGCAAGCAAATGTGAGAGACTTCACGTTAGCTATTGAGGGATTATCCACTTTTTGTGTGAGAAATTTACACTTGAGGGTACTTAGAAATTAGCTTTTCATAAACAAAAATGAGAGAGAGCTTGATTTCAGATGGCTTCGTATGAAACAAAATGACTTTTAAATTAATTTGTTAACATTTCAAAATTAACACTAAATTAAACCTCATCTCTTCTTGATTTCAGATCGCGCAGGAAATACAATGTTACATTTGGCACCAAAACTATCACCTCCTTCTCAACTAGCTCGGATCTCTGGTGCAGCTCTACAGGTGCAAAGAGAACTACAATGGTACAAGGTGAGCTTCCTACACTCAACATCTTAAAAAAATAATTGATTGAACCTTGATCAAAGATATTTTAGAAGTGATTAAGACCTAATTGATTTGAATTTAAGTTCGGTTCGGTTTGGTTTTTTCCCCTTTCAAACCAATTTAAATCGAAATTATTTCAATTGAGTTTTTATTCTGAGTTTTTTCACTTCGGTTTGGTTTTTTTCCCTTCCAAACCAATTTAAATCGAAATTATTTCAATTGAGTTTTTATTCTGAGTTTTTTCACTGACCATATTTTTTCAGGAATTCTATCTTCGTCTTGTTCTTAATTTCAAAGATATATGCTTATTTTCTGAGAAATTTTGGCTTTGCTTTCTCAACATGGCTTTTTCTTAAAATGAAGGGGCATGTATGACAAACAAAAGGAAAGAACAGAAGTCATTTGACTAGAAAGAAAAAAACCAAAGGGAAGATCAAAAGATAGTTTACATAGATCCTCATCTGCTCATCATCCATCGAGTGCCAAACTTGATTTTGAATTTTTGTTCTCACAATACCAACATCAAGGAGAGCACATGAAAGCCTTTTACTGGTTCAACATGATAATCTTCTTTGGTTACATGTACATGAACAATTATACAATAATTACATGATTATGTGAAAAATAGAAAGAAGAATAAAAAAATTAAAAGCAAAAATAAAAAGGGATATGTCTCCTATAGAAGGAATAAAACAATTAAAAGTAAAATTACAAAAGTGAAGAGGGTGGCGTGCCTTTCAAATAGGAGAAGCAAGAAGCAGAGCTTAACAAATGGAGGAGCATGGAGCAGAACCAAAAAGTAAAGATGTAGGGAGCAAATGGAAAGGAGTGACGGAGAGATGCAAAGAGGAAGGGAGGGGGCGGCTAGTTTTGTTTTTAGAGGAAAGCTAATTTAGGTTTAGGGTTAGGAAAACATGCTATTTATACCCGTTTCTTTTTTTAAGTGCTGGCTTGGTTGAACCGGTTCGGTTCGGTTTAATCAGTTTTAGACTTTAGAAACCGAAACCAAACTGAACCGGAATTTTTTTATAAATTTTTAATTGGTTATTTCAGTTTTTTTTTTTAGTTTGGTTTTTTTTGTTATTTTTTTTTGCTTTCTTGGTTTAATTAATTGTTCGATTTTTTTGCTCACCCCTACTGGTGTCCCTAGCAAACAATGACTACCCCCTAAACTACATTGTTGTTCTGTGTGTGCTCATGGTGCTAGACTGACAGGGGAGGTAATCTCTGGCAATACAACATGTCACTGTCTCTTAACTAATTTTTCAGAATCAACAACATATGATGATCCATTAATCAACTATTTAATCAGTTAATTCTAAAAAACCCACAACAAAACAGTATCTTGTTATCAATGTTAGGATTTACCAGCCTTCACAACATCGCTTATCAGAATTACCAGCTTTCTGCCAGCCTGAAAAGAATAGCAGTAACTCTCCACTCTCCATATTGACAGCCTTCTCTTCATATCAGAATTACAGTGAGAGGTGGAATATTGCCTCCAAGTTCCACAACCAGAAATTGCAGCAAGCAATACGAAGGATGAACAGTGAGAGCATGGTACACACGTACGAAACTCTGAATCTCTATACTGCATTCATGTCCAAACAGAATAATGCGCGAAACTTGAAGCTCAGGACTCTCCTTATTCCATGTTGAGTGGGTGTGACAAGCAACTACTCATGTGGGAACTTTGACAAGAATGGAGCAAAGAAGTATGTGGTGTGCGAGAAGCCAGAGAATGACTGGCATGAAAGTTCTTGTCTCTGTATAGAAAAGTGAAATAATCAATTGTGTATATCAGAATTACAATGATACTTTGATATTCTTCCCTCTGTACATATCCTGATATTTATATAATTACATAAATAGCTTCTAACGTAAATCTAGTTACAGCTGGTAACATCTGTTAATTTTGAATGCATAACAATCATATCTTCTGCTACTGCTTTCACGGAGGATTAGTTGCTGATCTTCATCCTTAATTCCAAATCATTTATCTGCTGCTGCTTTCACGGAGGATGTATTGTCGTTGCTGCATTCACGGGTTCAGTATCTTCATCCTTGATCTCAGTATCTTCATCCTTGATCTCAGTAACCATGACCTGATCTTCTACACGCCCCCTCAATCTAGAGGGTAGTTCACGAACATGCAGATTGCGTTGAACTTCTCTGAATTTAAGTGGTGGTAAAGGTTTGGTAAGGGCATCTGCCAACTGGTTTTTGCTGGAGATAAACTGAACCACAAGTTCTTTGTTGTAAACCTGATCGCGGACAAAATGAACATCAATTTCGATGTGTTTGGTTCTTGCATGAAATTTAGGATTGGACGTGAAGTAAGTTGCACCAATATTATCACACCACAAAGTGGGGCAATGCTGCGGAGGCAATCCAAGTTCACAAAGTATGGACTTAAACCACATGAGTTCTGCAGTAGCATTGGCAATGGCTTTGTACTCTGCTTCTGTGCTACTACGTGCTAATGTAAGCTGTTGTTTGCAACTCCAAGAGATTAAATTGGAGCCCATGAAAATACAGTAAGCACCAACTGATCTGCGATCATCTCTGTCGGTGGCCCAGTCTGAATCAGAGAATGCCTGCAAGTTGAAATTATCACTGCTGGTGATGAACAAACCTGTTGAAATAGAATGTTTGAGGTAGCGAAGGATACGCTTGACAGCCAGCCAATGAGTGTCCAGAGGATTGTGCATAAACTTGCTAACTTTATGAACAACAAATGCTAGATCAGGTCTTGTAAAAGCCAAATATTGCATACTGCCTACTATACTGCGATAAAAGCTGATATCTTCAAATGAAGTACCATCAGTAGAAGTGAGTCGACAGTTGGAAGCCATAGGACTAGTGCATGGTTTGGCATTCTCCATTTTGCTTCTTTTGAGCAAATCAACAATATATTTTCATTGAGTCAAGTAGAGGCCATCTGTGCACCAAAGTGTTTCAACGCCAAGAAAATAGGAGAGATTACCCAAGTCTTTGACAGCAAAGGTGTCTTGTAGAGATTGAATGATTGTGTTGATGACAGATGCATTTGAGCCAGTAATTAGTATATCATCAACATAGATAAGAATGTAAATCACCGAATTAACTTGTTGTAGCACGAAGAGAGATGTATCTGCCTTACTTTCACTGAACCCCAGAGACAGAAGCTTGTTGGACAGCTTGGAGAACCAAGAGCGGGGAGCTTGGCGTAAACCATAAAGTGATTTGTGCAGTTTGCACACATGGTTGGGATACTGAGGATGAACATAACCTTGTGGTTGAATCATAAAAACATTTTCATGTAGATCACCATGTAAGAAAGCGTTTTGCACATCCAGTTGCTTGATTTTCCACTTATACGTGACTGCAATAGAAATGACTAACCGGATGGTGGCATGTTTGATGATGGGACTGTATGTCTCAGAAAAATCAACCCCCTCTTGTTGGTGAAAACCTTTAGCTACTAAACGAGCCTTATAACGCTTAATAGCTCCATCCGCTTTCCGTTTGATTTTGTAAATCCATCGGCATCCAACAATATTTGCATGTGTGGGAGGTGAGACCAAGGACCAGGTTCCATTGTGAAGTAATGCTGAAAATTCTTGATTCATAGCCTCTCGCCAATGCACAGATTTGGAGGCTTAACTGTATGATGTTGGTTCTGCTGCTGTAGGAACAAGTGCTGTTAATGCTTTCGGTAAAGGATAACGGATGAAAGCATCACTGGATTGTTTAGGCCGATGAATATTATTTTTGGATCTTGTGACCATAGAGTGTACATTAGGAGCAACAGTCACTGGATCAACATGTGGAACCGTAGATGTAGTTGACGACACAGGCTGAGAGAGAGCTGATGCTGGTGCTGTAGATTGTGCTGGAGGTAGAGCGTGATCTGTATCTGCAGGAATCAACATTAGAGGTGCATGTGGTGTGCATGTAGGAACATGGTTAGATTGCAAATCGGTGGGACATGAAAATTGTGGCACAACAATTGTGGGAGGAAGAGAAGCAGATGAGGAAGGAGAGTTTTTATTACTCACGGAGGCAATGTTTTGTGAGTAAGGGAACAGTGTTTCATCGAATATAACATGACGAGAAATATAGATTTTACCCGTAGAGAGATCTAGACACTTGTACCCTTGATGACAAAGACTGTAGCCGATGAAGATGCAGGTTTTGGATCTGAAATTGAGTTTATGTCTATTATAGGGTCTTAAGTTGGGCCAGCAAGCACAACCAAACACACGCAGGAAACGATAATCAGGGACCTTATTATGAAGAATTTCAAAGGGAGATTTGTGGTGTAAAACAGGTGTTGGAAGTCGGTTTATGATATAGGTAGCGGTTTGAAACGCATCTTCCCAATATATCATAGGCAAATGTGAATGAGCTAACAAGCTCAAACCAACTTCGACAATGTGTCGATGTTTGCGTTCAATAGATCCATTTTGTTGATGAGTGTGTGGGCAAGCTAGACGATGATTAATCCCATTTTGGTGAAAATACTTGTTTAGTCGGCGATACTCCCCACCCCAGTCTGATTGAATGGCTTTTATTTTTCTATCAAATTGCTTTTCAACATATGTCTGAAAATTTAAAAAGACACTTTCAACATCAGATTTAAGTTGAATAGGAAATAACCAAAGAAACTTGGAATAATCATCAAGAAAGCTAACATAATATTTAGCACCAGTTGTGGAAGACACTGATGCAGGTCCCCACACATCGGTGAAAATTAAATCCAAAGGGTGCAGTGAAATAGACGTAGAATTTTTGAAAGGTAAATCATGGCTTTTTGCCATTTGACATTCGGGGCACACAGCATGTGTTTTATTTTTCGTGACAGGAAAAGAAAGTAGGGATAAAACTTGATTGACAACTGGAGCAGAGGCATGGCCAAGTCTACGATGCCACTCATAGGAACGAACACAAGAAAGAGCTTGAGGAAGACTGGAATTATTGGTGAACTGATAGAGTCCATCATGAAGATAGCCTCGATGAAGGACATTCCCCAAGTAATCCTTCACAAGAAAATAATAGGAGTGAAATTCAAAATACACGTTATTGTCAACACAAAATTGATGTACTGACAGTAAATTTTTATGTATTTCAGGAACAAGAAGAACGTTATTAAGAACAAAGGTGGAAGAGGGAGTGGAAATTTTGGAAGTCCCAATTTTTGAGATTTGCAAACCTTGGCCATTTCCAACTTGCACACTGTCTGCACCATCATAGTCGGATTTCTGAAGGGTTAAATTATTAGCATCATTGGTAAAATGATGTGTGGCTCCTGTATCTGCATGCCATGCAGGGTCCATGTATGATTGATCATTTCTTCGCAGAGTGTTACTGTCGCACCCCAAAAAAAATCAGCGCGCGGCATCGGGCTGGCGATTTATGTCTCGTTGTATGGTTGTTTGCTTGAATTGGTTCGTTGGAGTCGCCACCTAGTAATTTATTGAAGGCTACTAGGAAACCGGATATGCTGGTCTGGTCAGAGATTCACGGGTACGGGACTGGTTGTGGTTAGGGAAGGTATTAGCACCCCTAACACACCCTACCTGAGGTAAGCTGCTTCGCGAATTTGATGTGTTAAAGAAGTTTTAATAATTGTCTTTTCATCGGAAATTAGAAATATCACTTACGTATAAGTTAATAATTCTTAACCGTGATCCAATCAAAATATTAAATTCTTCTTTTGATATCTGCAATTTTATCATTAAAAAAATAAAATATATATAAAAATAAAACACACACACATACACTTCCACTATTTTTGTTTCTTTTCTTTTTTTCTTTTTTCTTTTCTTTTCTTTTACATCCATATTTACAAAATACAAATAAAAATTCAATACTAAATAAAAAAAATTACAACAACTCAAAATTACAAAATAATCCCTAAAATTCAAGAAACACAAATCTGAAAAGCATTCTGGGTCTGCCTGAACAGTGATGAGGGAGGCTGCTAGGTGTGTGAACAGTGCTTGGGCGGCGGCGGCGCGTGGACCCACGCGCCGTCGCGAGAACGCCGGAAAAAAGGGTTGGCCGGATTCTGCTTCTTCTTCCTTTTCCCTCCCCGCAGACGGTAAAAAGCCACATCATCTACAACAAAAAAACAAACGCACAAACAGTCGATTTTAAGCTTTTATTTCTTTGTGTTTCGCGGATCTGATTTTTTTGTTCTTTCTTTCTTCTCTGATCTGCTCCTTCCTCTTCTTCTTCAGATTCGTCTTCTCCGTTTCGGATCTGCAAATGGGTCTGTTGTGTTCTTCTTCTCCTCTGCTTCAGGTGGCGCCCAGTATGTCCAAGGGGCGGCCGGCGACTGAGCTTCGGTGTGGAGAGGAGAGTCGCCCACCGGCTACTCGTGCGGTCCGTTACCCGCTGGATCGGGTAGATCACCGACCCTTCTTTCTCCTTCGGCTGACGGTGAGGAGGCAGAGAAAGGGACTGGTCTTCGGATGTGGTGGTCGGCTGCTGTGGGAAGGAGACGGGTCCGTGGCTGGCCGCTTCGGTGGAGGAGACGCCGCTGCAAGGCTGGTCAGGCGGAGATGAAGAGGACAGCGAGGCTGCTGCTGGTGGCTTGGGTTCAGTGGAAGCCGGTCCGGCGGAGGAGACGCCGCTGCAAGGCTGGTCAGGCGGAGATGAAGAGGACAGCGAGGCTGCTGGTGGTGGCTTGGGTTCAGTGGAAGCCGGTCCGGCCACTAGTCTGTGGGGAGGAGAAAAATGGGGAATGGAGGCCTTGCGGCTGCTGAAAGGTCCGGTTGAAGAAGGAAAACAAAAGCTGAGGGAGGTGGCGGTGTGGCTTGGCCAGCCGGCTGGAGAAGAGGAAGAAGAAAAATAAACCGGTGTGTTTGGGTGTTGTTTGGCCGGGTTTGGGGGAGCTGTGGCTGGGGGAAGGAAGAAGAGAAAAATAAAAAAATCCAAACGGTAGGGGGCTCCGGCGGCTCCCTTTGGTTAGAGATGGATTTTAGGGTTTTTTGTGGTTTAGGTTTTTTGTTGTATTTTCTGGTGTTTCCAAAATTAGCCCCCCCCTTTGAATGTGAGTTGAAGACTAGTATTTATAGGCAAAATGTTGCTAGGTTTTTCAACTTGGTCCCTCAACTTCTTTCTTTTTTGGAAATTTTGATTTTTCTTATTTTTTTTGTATTTTTTGAAAACGAGCAATATCAACGTCGACTCAAATGAGGAAAAACAATGATTTTAAAAATGACGCGTGAAAAGTCGAACGCGTTCGAAAGCAATTTAAATTCTTTTTTAGATGATGTTGAAAATGCTAAAATGATGAAAATTAAAAAAAACATATTTTTTGGATTTTCATTGTTTTTCTCTATTTTTGGATTTTTTGAAAATATATCAAAAACATGGGTCAAAAATTGGGTAGCAACAGTTACGCATAGCAACCAGGCCATGTTTGGTTGGCAGAGGAGTTGCTTCCTGGTAAGACAAATCAAAACGAAAATAGCATTTCTTGGCAGAGTGTCCAATCTTACCACATATCTGGCAAACAGCAGTCGGTTGATCATTAGTCTTGTTTCTATAATTGTAACCACCACGATTAGCACGCCCCCTGTCACGAAAATTACCACGCCTTGGAGAGTTGTTCTGTCGATATGCAATATGGGCAGAAGGTTGCTGGATGACAGGGGTGAGTTGATGTCTTGACAGGCGAGCTTCAGAGGTCAGTAGTAGAGAATAAATTTCCTCAAGTGTAATGCTATCAGTCCGTGCTGATATGGAGGCCACAAAACTATCATATTCATGGCCGAGTCCTGCAAGAATATATGTTAGAATATCATCATGATTCAGCGGTTGTCCAGCAACAGCTAGTTCATCAGTGAGCCTTTTTATGTGATGAAAGTAATCAGTGGCTGTCATGTTTCCTTTTGTTGCAGTTGCAAGTTGTGTGCGGATTTGTAAAATGCGCGCACGAGATCGAGAGGAGAAAGTATCCTCTAATGCATTCCATACAGTCTTGGAAGTTGTATAAGAGACAACTTGAGCAAGAATTGGCTCAGATAAAGAAGTCATAAGAGTGCTGAGGATGAGATTATCCTGACGAACCCATTGAGAGTAGGCTGGGTTCAGACGTTCAGTGACAACAGAAGTTTCAGGGTGAGTGACAGAGATGAATTTTGGTGGTTTGGGAATGCATCCATCTATATAACCGAAGAGATCTTGTCCTCTAAAATATGGTATAAGTTGTGCTTTCCAGAGAAGGAAGTTGTCATGGTTGAGTTTAACAGTAGCAACGGAAGGCATGGAGATGACAGAAGAATGAGTTGAGGTTGCAGAAGAATTTGAGGAAGACATTTAGACGTTAGTCTTTTGGGGCTCTGATACCATATAGAAAAGTGAAATAATCAATTGTGTATATCAGAATTACAATGATACTTTGATATTCTTCCCTCTGTACATATCCTGATATTTATATAATTACATAAATAGCTTCTAACGTAAATCTAGTTACAGCTGGTAACATCTGTTAATTTTGAATGCATAACAATCATATCTTCTGCTGCTGCTTTCACGGAGGATTAGTTGCTGATCTTCATCCTTAATTCCAAATCATTTATCTGCTGCTGCTTTCACGGAGGATGTATTGTCGTTGCTGCATTCACGGGTTCAGTATCTTCATCCTTGATCTCAGTATCTTCATCCTTGATCTCAGTAACCATGACCTGATCTTCTACACTCTGGAATCCTCACTTCGTCAACTCTATTAGGAACATTCAGAGGAAAAAATTATATTAAGAAGAAGAAAACTAGCAGCTTTCTTGCTTGATTTCATTTCTTGACTTGCTCTTATCGTGAGCAGCTTGATTACGTAATTGAAGGGGAAAAAAAAGAAAACAATGGCGTCGCCCGGGTTCGAACCGGAGACCTTCAGTGTGTTAGACTGACGTGATAACCAACTACACCACGACACCCTGATGCCACCAACAAAACATACTCTGTTTATATATCTATATATTATTTCCAAGCTGACAGAAGGTTCGTTTTTGAATGATGGGTTAAGAAATGAATGACTCGTCATTGTTTTCTTTTACAATTAAACTTGCAAAAAATTGTTAGTTAGCAGTTAATAAGCAAGTCTGAATTATTATTATTACTATTGTTTTTTTATCCATCCATCCATAAGTTTGAACACCATAGTCTTGTCTCCTATGTGTTGTTTTTTTTTAAAAAAAATTTATTAACTGTATTCTTTCATAGATGAAAGGAGACAAAAGCATTTGTTGAGCTGTAGAAATTACTTTTAGTATATCTTTTCAAGACTTGAAAAAATTTATAATAAAATGGTACAGATATATGTCAAATTTAAAATATTTGGGTTTAATAATTAGTTAAACTAAAAAAAATATGGATATGATAAGAAATCAGACTTAACATATTTAGAGATTAGTCATTAGTTGAATTTCAGGTAACACGAGTTTGATAATTTGACAAAATATTAGATCTAAACATGTTTAGGTTCAACTGTAAATGGAACCCAAACATATTATAAACTTGACGAAATGTCAGATCCAATATTTTTAAGTTCGACCGTCAGCATAACCCAAGATAATATAGATTTAGTGAGATACTAGAGTCAACATGCTTAAGTTCGGCTGTTAGTTGAATCCAACATACTTGAGTTGGTTATTAATTAACCCAAAATAATATAATTTTGACAAAATGCTGTATTTAATATATTTAAATTCATCCATAAGTTAAAGCCAAAAGACAATATATCATGTTATAAATGAACATATAAGCTGAGAATGTAACGGTTTGGATGAAATCTTCATGCCATTTAATCTAGGTTAGGTTTGATCCTCTGATCATCACAATTATGTCCACGGCAGCATTCACTGTTCCTGGTGGTACGTAACAAGCAAGACGCTGGACTTCCAATATTTTGACATGACAAGACATTCTCGACTTCCATTGCAACCATGTTGGATGGAAAGCTACAAATCGTTATGCCAATTGTTTTCCTTTCTGGGATTCCTGTCACCCTCTTCATGTTGGATGGTAGCCTTTTGCGCTGCTCTTATAATCCTGTCACCCTCTTCATGTTGGATGGTAGCCTTTTGCGCTGCTCTTATAATCCTGTCACCCTCTTCATGTTGTTACAATTTCCCCTCCATGTTGAGATTTTCTTTTCCACCTATGGTCCAGGCATCTTCGATCCGAAAACAAAATGCTGGTATTGATGAAGCTGGGAAGTATATTGAGAGAAGATGTTAACTCCTAATAGTTTAAGCTGTTAAGTTACATTCTAGAATATAATTAATATTATTTTCTAACACACCTTTTTAAGCTGTTAGGTTAAATCTCATAATATAATTTATATTATTATTTAACATTCCCTATCAAGTGAAAGCCCTTTAGACTTGAAATTTGTACATGCTCACATTACCTTGTACTTAATGTTTATCAAATAAATGGTGATGAGATTCGAATTTGTGATCACTTGGTCATCAAGACTCTGATATCATGTCAAAGAATCAACTCAATCCAATAACTTAAGCTATTATACTAGGTCCTAGAATATAATTTAAATTATTATTTTATTTTTGCTTTGTTTGTGATGTTCCAAAATATAATTTATGTTCATGTTTGTAACTTATCTCGCGATGTTTTCCTAATAAAGTTGGAGATGTTTGGGAGGCCTATATTTCTTGTAAGATTGAGAGTTTTGCCTTTGATAAGGTTTTGTAAGCAGGTGTGATTGGAGTTGATGAATGCATGTTGTAAGCAATTTAGTAAAAAAATTTGTCAAGGATTTAATATTAATCGGAGCTAGTGCCATGATGCTAATGACAAACTAGTAAAAAAAACAAAAGTTGTATATATAAAATTAAAAAAGGCAAGAAATAGATAAAACCATGCAATAATATATAAAGATCTTATAGTCAAAACTAACAAGAGTTTACTTGTTAGACCAAATAATTTTAAAAATAATAATTAAGCACATTCATCAACTCCATGAGCTCATCCATGTTTGCAAAAATAGCCAAATCTAATTAAAAAAAAATCTCTCAAATTAGATCAATTGTCTTTCTAAAACAATCATTCCATTATTTAATTTAAATCATATTTTAACATCTTGTTATTTTATCTTTGAGTAACCAATTCTATCATGGAGGCAAAATTAGTCCCGATTATTGAGTCCATATGGAAAGGAGCTGATCAAGGCCAGGAACAGGGAGCACAGGGTGTGGTTGATTATGGGGTAAGATGACCAGTGAACAAAACACGAATAGGAAAACCCATGAACGAATTTTGTTGATTATTAATTTATACTTTGTCGATACTCGACGTCGGGCGACGGCTCCATATCATTTTTGTTTATTTAACAAAAAGATTTTGTTTTGATTGGTTGAAATGAAAATTTTATTGGAGTCGCCATCTAGTAATTTGAGGGAACTAGAAATCCCAAATTAGACACTGGTCCCAGAGATTCGGGTACTGGGTTAGTTATGATTAAGGGAAAGTAGACACCACCCTTAAAACATCCTTTCAAAAGAAAGGTTACCCTTACTTGTGTGTTTTTTATTTGATTTAAATGCTATTATATTTTGAACTTATTTGCAATTTCGTTTGTTTTAAATAGTTAACGTCGGTCCCTCAAAATAGGAGACGCGTTAAAAAAATGACGTCAGTCCCTAAAAATAGAAGACTTGTCTAAAATATCGACGTTTGACCCTAAAAAGGAGATTTACATCTGAGTTACCAAAAAAATAAAATAAAATTATGGATATAATCCATATTTGTTTGGTATTTAAACTTTATTTTATTTTATTTTATTTTGACATCGGTCCTTTTCTATAAAAAGAGACATGTCGACAAACAACGTTCATAAGAGACGTTAAAAAAAAAAGACATCAGTTCCTAAAAATAGGAAACTCGTCTAAAATATTGGTAGAAAACTATGCGAGAAAATCACTTTTGTTTTTGAAATGATTGTTTTGAATTTTATTTTTTTAAAAAAAATTCGGAGAAAACCGGGTATTTTAATACTGGATTTGTATTTTACAATGTAAATATACAGCCCGATATTATGCAAAAATTGGTAGAAAATATTTGAGAAAAATCATAATTTTTTTTAAAATGATTTGTTTGAAATTTTTTTTGATTTAAAAAAAAAATAAAAAAAAAATAATAAAAAAAAGTCCACTGCATGAACAGTGGACGTGAATTATAATTTTTGTGTACCAACATTTGCTTCCCCAGCGGAGTCGCCATTCTGTCGATACTCGACGTCGGGCGACGGCTCCGCTCATTTTGTTTTTTTAACAAAAAGATTTTTTTTTATGGGGGAAATGAAAATTTTATTGGAGTCGCCATCTAGTAATTTGAGGGAAATAGAAATCCCAAATTAGACACTGGTTCCATAGATTCGGGTACTGGGTTAGTTATGATTAAGGGAAGGTAGACACCACCCTTAAAACATCCTTTGAAAAGAAAGGTTACCCTTACTTGTGTGTTTTTTATTTGATTTAAATGCTATTATATTTTGAACTTATTTGCAATTTCGTTTGTTTTAAATAGTAAACGTCGGTCCCTCAAAATAGGAGACGCGTTAAAACAATGACGTCAGTCCCTAAAAATAGAAGACTTGTCTAAAATATCGACGTTTGACCCTAAAAAGGAGATTTACGTCTGAGTTACCAAAAAAATAAAATAAAATTATGGATATAATCCATATTGTTTTGGTATTTAAACTTTATTTTATTTTTATTTTATTTTGACATCGGTCCTTTTCTATAAAAAGAGACATGTCGACAAACAACGTTCATAAGAGATGTTAAAAAAAAAAAGACATCAGTTCCTAAAAATAGGAAAACTCGTCTAATATATTGGTAGAAAACTATGCGAGAAAATCACATTTTTTTTTGAAATGATTGTTTTGAATTTTATTTTTTTAAAAAAAAATTTCGGAGAAAACCGGGTATTTTAATACTGGATTTGTATTTTACAATGTAAATATACAACCCGATATTATGCAAAAATTGGTAGAAAATATTTGAGAAAAATCATAAATTTTTTTAAAATGATTTTTTTGAAATTTTTTTGATTTAAAAAAAAATAAAAAGAAATAAAAATAAAAAAAAGTCCACTGCATGAACAGTGGACGTGAATTATAATTCACGCCACTGTTCATGCGTGAACAGTAGGACGTGAATTATAATTCACGTCCTCTGTTCCTGCAAAAACAACGACAGCGACGAAGAAAAAAAAGAAGAAGGGTAAGAAGAGTGGATTACCTGCCTGAAGGGTCGTGGCTGCCGTCACTATTTTGGCTGAGGAAGGTGTGCTGCCAGTGGTTGCAACGGTGGAGCTGGTGATGGCGTCGGCTTCCTGTGGCAGAGGAAGGAAGAAGAAGAGGAAAAAAAAAAACGCGCGGGAGGGGCTGCAGCGAAGAGAGAGAAAACGACGGTGGCTCTTGGTGGTCGGCTGGTGGTTGCGTTGGCTGCCTGTGGTGGAGATAATGGTGGGAACACCGGTGATGAGGGTGGTGGTGGCTGAAGGTCACGGTGGAGAGAGAAATAAAGAGTAAATGTGCAGAAATCGGCAGAAAAACAGGTTTTTTGGCTGACTTTGGACCCGATTTTTCTTTTTTTTTAGGCCATGAAATCCACCTCTATTTATAGGCGGTGGAAGAGGGCAATCTTGTCTACATTGAGGAAAAATTTAAGCCCTTGATTCAGTTGGGAAGGATCCCAACCATTGGCTCAAAGTAGGTATCATGAGTTGAAAATCTGCAGACAAAAGCTGATTGAGTAGGCCTCTTTAGGCTGTCACAAGATTTATGTAGGTAAGAACTATAAGACCACAACGCGTAGAAACTTTTTTTTTTTTTTAGATTACCGTGGGTGTCCAGGCCAGCTTGCGCGCACCTCGACTAATCCGACGGGCCCTGAAGTTAACGACTATATAAGCCTCCAGTGGCCATCATATGAGCAACCTAAAGTTCGAACCTGAAACCACAGAGGGAGCAAACCTCTTAATCCCAAACTTTTATCATTAAGCCACTACCTAGATAGTTGCTTTCTAATTTGATGCCTGCATGCCATTCATTAACTTTTTTTTTACACTTCTCGTCCTGACCCATTAATTAATTATTTTGTCTGCACCAAATCCTATAAAATAGTAATCTAATGAGGCTGCTTTGGTATTTTTTTAGAGCAATTAGCTGCTCACAGCTGCGGTCTTTTACTAAATTATAACTTTAGATGGTAAAGAAATATGGATAGCCAGAAGCAGGAATTTGTGCTTCGTCGCAATAGTCCGTTTGTCCATCAAAACAAGCATAAGTATTTTATTATTTATGCCGCGTTGAAAAGTCAGAGTCAGAAAGCGATTTATATCACCCAAAGCCTTTTTCCCCCCCATAAATCACATCTGAAAGGAATCTCTTTGACTTCCACTCCACTAAAATCCTACGATTTAAAATGCCACCATGCAGTACCCAGAAAGGAAAACTTGTCACTTGAAATCGATGAAATATAGAGTAATTTGAAATCGATGAAATATGGACTGGTTAAGTACAAAACTTCAATTTCTAGATGTAAATAGGTTTAGGACAGCGATCATGCATATTGAGTGAAATTGTCATCCCTGTCTAGAAAAGATATATACTGCATTAATGGTCTATTTTTTTTTTTTTTAAATCCTTATATACTAAAGTAAACGAAACAAAAGGTGGCCTGCTTCTTTCTCTCATCAGCCTGGAAATTGAGGATTTGGTAAAGCTACGCGGTGCCACCAAGCAGAAAAGGAAATGTCAATGAGTATATTAATTACCACCATGCAGCCAATAAAGGAAAACTTGCCACTTGAAATTATCGATGAATTATGGATGAATTAATTTGGCCTGATATTACAGCTGGTTAGTTAGTATGCTTACCGGTTCCTTCGACGTTTTTGAAAAATATGGACTATGACCACGTCCATATAGAAATTAATGCTTGGTTGAAAACTTATATAATTTAATTATGATTTAGAATCATTGCCAGCCTCCACATTTGATCAATTATTTGTTTTTAGAACTGCTATTTTTTTTACTTTTAACACCCGATCTAAGGTTAACCCGGGACAAGTCTTATTAGATCACATATTAAGTTATATTGAATCAGATTGACCTTATTTTTTAAAAAAAAAATATCAAAACAATGTTAATTTTAAAAATTAAATTTGAATAAAAAACAAAAAAAAAATGAAAGAATTAACAAATTTTGACTAGATTTTTTCGGGATTGATTAGATCACTGGTTAATCTGGTTAATTTTTTATTTTTGTTAGAAATCATCTCGGCCGAGGCGTCGAATCACTTGGATCTCAAGTCAACTTGCCAGATAAGATTGAGTTTTAAAATAATGCTATTTTTTTATAACAAAAAATACAATCAATTGTTTAAAAAATGTAACACTCCTGTTTGTTTTGAAAACTTATTTGGATCACCTCTTTATAATTTCATAATACCAAATGACATGTAAGAGTACTAAAGAATTTACGTCTGCGCAAGGTGGTTGTAGAATAGTTCTATTTAATGTCACTTTATTTTATCATCATAGATAAAATCATATTTTCTTTAAGAAAATAAAGAATTTGTCTTCTTAATTACCACCACGAAACCAGTGAGCTCTCACAAATAAATCTTTCTGAAAATTGTATGGGTAATCATCTCTTTGGATAATTATCCCTATAGAATTCGTCAATGCTTGTCTTTGAAATTTTCTAATTGTCTCATGATTGAAAAAGTATGTGTTGTCCGTACAAAATCAACGCATATCCCTCATAAAGGACTGAATAAGACACTTGACCAACGTACTGGAAAACAAGGATGTTTCCATGTAGCACATCGTCGTCCCATATTATATTCACCGCCAGAAAAGGCAGCGTTGGGTGCAGAAAAAAGGGATTTTTTTAATAGTGAATTGAAGGATAGAATGATTCTCTAGTTGAATCGGTAAGAACAAAGACGGGTTAACTCATGATGGCATGCAGTCATAAAAAAATGGAACGCGTTATACGAGTGTGCTTCATCATCCTTCTATAAAAGGATGAGCTCCCATGCATTCTTCTTCATCTTCTATCCCTTCTCTCAATTCTATATTTGATAAAAGCTTCTGTTAATCAACTGGATTGATTTGCAAAAGCTATAGATTAATTTTGTGAGAGTAAAAATTAGTCTTGCACTTAGACGACTCAAAGAAATGGCAGCAAAAGCAGGAGCAGCAGCTTCTTTCATGTTCATGCTGTTCTTGCTGAACACAGCATGCCACGCACAACTCTCCCCTGCATTTTACGACAGCTCCTGTCCTAATGCGCTTAGCGCGATCCGAACTGCTATCAGAAGTGCAATTGCGAGCGACAGGAGAATGGCTGCGTCTCTCATCCGCTTACACTTTCACGATTGCTTTGTCCAGGTACTTTTGGCAGCCACATTGCTCCTCTCTGATTATGTATTATCTTGGAGCCAGTGTACTTATGAGTTATTCCTTGGTTTTGCAGGGTTGTGATGCCTCCATCTTACTGGACGAGACTTCCTCTATCGAGAGTGAAAAGACTGCCCTCGGCAATCTTAACTCTGCTAGAGGTTATAATGTAATAGACAAAGCAAAAACTGAAGTTGAGAAGATCTGTCCCGGAGTAGTATCCTGTGCAGATATCATTGCTGTTGCAGCGAGAGATGCGTCTGCTTATGTGAGTATATCTAAATCCATCTCTTTATTTCTGTTGGTATTGCAAGCTGCAAAACCAGGACTTGTTGTTTATGATTCTTATGGAAAAAATGTCACAGGTGGGTGGCCCATCCTACGCGGTGAAGCTTGGAAGAAGAGATTCAACAACAGCAAGTCGAACTTTAGCCAACGCAGAGTTACCTGCCTTCTTTGAAAGCCTGGAGAGTCTTATTTCTCGCTTCCAAAACAAAGGCCTTACTGCAAGGGACATGGTTGCCTTGTCAGGTTCGCATACTCTCGGACAAGCTCAATGCTTCACTTTCCGTGAAAGGATATACAATCACAGCAATATCGATGCCGGATTCGCTAGCACCCGCAGGAGGCGCTGTCCACGTGTTGGCAGCGACGCAACCTTAGCCCCGCTCGATTTGGTCACTCCCAATTCTTTCGACAACAATTACTTCAAGAATCTGATGCAAAACAAGGGTCTCCTTCAGTCAGATCAAGTGCTTTTCAATGGAGGCTCCACGGACAGCATTGTCTCTGAATACAGCAGGAACCCTGCAAGATTCAAATCAGATTTTGGATCTGCCATGATCAAAATGGGAGATATAGGTCTTCTCACTGGATCTTCCGGGCAGATAAGGAGGATTTGCAGTGCTGTCAACTAGTTTTTCCTTTCTTTTTTTCCTTGAAGATTCTCTCGGATCAAGTGTGCAGACATAACGATGTGTTATTTGTTTTCTCAAATTGTTTCATTCATTTAGTCCGTCAAGTATAAATTAATAATCAACAAAATTCGTTCATGGGTTTTCCTATTCGTGTTTTGTTCACTGGTAAGAAGGAAAAAAGAAAAAAAGCGACACCTTGTGCTCCTTGTTCCTGGGCTTGAGCGCTTCTTTCCATGGACCCACTCATCGGGACTAATTTTGCCAGAATTAGTTATATAATTATTGCCCATTTTGGGGCGCGTAAACAAAATAAATTAAAGAGAATACAAGAAATCAAATAATAATAGAAGAAAAAAAATAATATATAAAAAAGTTAAGAAAAACATACCAAAACTCTTTAAAAATTATTAAAAAGGGGTTAAGAAGTGTCAAAATATACAAAATTTTGAAATTTTAACCCTTTTTTTATTGGTCTATTTTGTTTGATTTATGCTCACCATTGAAATGAAGAAAACATGTTTTAGAGGTCTTAAATGGCCATTCTGGAATTGAACAATGTTTTTAGGTTTTTTGAGCAAATTGTGGGTTCATATTAATCCAAAGAACATTGTTATTAGTACTAGATTTAGGGTTTATTTTTATTCAAATCTGGTTTCTACAAGTTTGTATATTATTTTTAGTAAATAATCTAGGACTTTTAAGCATTAATAACATTTTTTTGTGTGTTTTAATTTTAGAATTTTATTTTTTGAATCAAAACTCATTCTTAACAAAAAATCATAATGTTTAAGTAATAATCATAGAAAAATAACTTTTAATTCTTGATCTATACTTGATAGCGATTAAAACCTTATCTTTTATTCCTTGAGATCTAGCTTGATTTGATGTTAATGTTGTTGGGTTTACGTTTCAATGTTGTTGGAGTTCTTCAATCTTTCTGTATTTGATATGTTTTTTTTCATAAATTTTGAAGTTTTTATGTTTTTTGTTATGTTGAATTCATTTTGGTTTTGGGTCCTTGTTTTGGTTTGTTTTTGGGTTAACCCAGTCGGGTCAAAACTGGGTCAGTCCTTAAACCCTGTTTGCTTTTTTTTTTTTTGTTAAGGTTTCTTTGTTTTTAGGGTGTATTTGACAAATACCCTTTAAGCTTGTTTTGGGTAGTTTTTAATTCAAGAAAATTTTTTTTTTTTTTTACCAAACATAGCCTTACAAAAATACGAAAATAAAAAATATCTTTTTCTTGTTGTATACGACCAAGTCCCTAAAAAAATCATATCTTGTTTAAAAAATAAAATACATGGTATGTTTTAGTTTTTAGCATGCGTTTTTGGATTTAATAACTAATTTACTAAATCCTTGAGAATTTGATCAATATTTCAATAACTCAAAAAATTTTAATTTATGAGAACTAATGATTGATATTCTAGTATAAATATTGGACTTACAAGTAGGCTGTTTTGTAAATATCAGGAGTTGACCAGAACATTCTCAAAATTATTATGAATATTCCCTAATTTTAATTAAGAATATTTTTCACCACAACACACAAATTGTGGAAAACCCTTCTGCTTTCCAGGATGAGTGAACCATGTTGAGACACCTACATGGATCATCTCCATAAGAATTTATTTTGACACATGGGCCCATAATGAATTTGAAAAGCAAGATTTAGTCACACGAATAAATCTTCATCCTAAGTCAATAGACAAATCACCAGTTAGAAACTCATCAAAATCTTTAAACTAAATTCACACCACATAATGAAGCTTACCTCAGGTAAGGTGAACGCGCTATGAGTGCTAATATCTTTTCTAACCACAATCAGTCCCTTATTCTTTGATTTTTTTACAAGACTAGTACACCTAGGTTTTCTAGCTATTATAAATCAAACAACTAGGTGACGACTCCTACAACTCCCTTACGTCGCGCTCCCACATACAACAGGTCCCTCAAAATATAAATTAATAAAATATGATTTAAATTAAATAATGGAATGATTGTTTTTTATAAAAAAAAAAACTAAAAAAAAAAAAAATTGTTCTAATCTGAGAAAAATCTTCAAATAAGTCCTAATGAGCAAATGGCCACTCAAAAAAGAATTTGTCACATTCGTTATGCTAGTCGCAGAATAAACATAGGGCTATATGCATGCTACATGGAGCATATGAGACTGCATAATGCCAATGTGTCATTGGGAATAAGCTAAAATCATCTCTCTCCTTTTAGCTATTAATTTTTTCAAACCAGTTATAGAATTTTCTTAAATGATATTATTGTTTTCAAAACAAATAGGAATATTATATTTTTCTAAAACAAATTAATAAAAGATTCCTCCATTTTTATTGGGAATTATACTCTACAGAGCTTTAGTTAGATCTCGTGATCGTTATGTTCTTTTTTTTTTCTCCATACAATATATAAAGGAATCGGAGAATTAAGGACTGAGATACTGCATTAATGGTCAATTATTTTTTATTTTTTAAAAAATCTTTATATACTAAAGTAAACGAAACAAAAAGTGGCCTGCTTCTTTCTCTCGTCAGCCTGGAAATTGAGGATTTGGTAAGCTACGCGGTGCCAGCAAGCAGAAAAGGAAATGTCAATGAGTATATTACCACCATCCAGCAAAGAAAGGAAAACTTGCCACTTGAAATTATCGATGAATTACAGAGTAATTTGGCCTGATATTACAGCTGGTTAGGGAAAAAATCAAAGACACTGCTGTTATAGTATGCAACGGATGTTATATGACCAGACGTAATAATTAAATATTAATGATTAGTTGAAAAATAATGCAATTTAGCTATGATTTAAAATAATTCCCTGTAAAATAAGGCTCCATGCTTGATTAATTACTTGTTTTTAGTAATGTTTTAATACTTGAAACGCCCGGCAGGTCAACTCAAGATATAGTTAATTTAAAAGTTAAGCCCGAGCTACAGCTAATTTAAAACCTAAACCGGTTTAGTTTGGAAAAAAAAGTGAGAGCCTGATTTGGCTAGATATGACAGCTGGTTAATATGCTTACCGGTTCCTTCTACGTATTGTAAAGAAATCAAAGACAATTTTTTTTTTATATAATAAAAAAATCAAAGACATTGTTAGTGTACGCAACAGATGTTATGGACTATGACCAGATCTATATAGGAATTAATGCTTAGTTGAAAACCTATATAATTTAATTATGATATTTAGAATCATTCCCCGTTATTTAATGCCTCCACATTTGATCAATTATTTGTTTTTAGAACTGGTTTATATATATATAAACCTAAATAAAGATAGACCAAACAATTCTTAGACCACATGTCAATTTTAAAAATAATCAAAACAACATTAATTTGAAAACAAGCATTTTTTTTTTAAAAAAAAATCAATAAGTTTTAATCAATTTTCCATTATTGAATTGCTAGTTAACCTAGATCTTTTATCTAATTATATTAGGTCAATTTTTTTATTTATTTTTGTTGACATCTATCACGAACAAGGTTTCATTACTCGAGTTCCAGGTCAACTTACCAGCATGGATTGAGTATTAAAACAAAGCTATTATTTTATAACAAAAAGATAAAATCAATTGTTTTGAAAATGTAACAGTACTCCTATTTGTTTTGAAAACTTATTTTGATCATGTATTTATAATGTCATAATACCAAATGACATGTAAGTAAAGAATTTACACCCGCAGGTTGGTTATATAATAATTCTTTTTAATGTTTATTTTTATTTTATTCTCATAGATAAAATCATATTTGAAAACAAAAATAAAGAACTTCTCATCATATTACTGCGAAACTAGTGAACTCCCCCAAATAATTCTTTCTGAAAATTCTATGGGTAACCAATTTGATAATAACTAAATGTAAAGAGATTCTTTATAGTTATCCCTAAGGCATTATAGAAATCTTGAATGCTTGTCTTTGATTTTTATAATAATTGTCTCATGATTGATCGCATTTGACTTCTGTTTATTCTATTGGTTGAAAAAGCATGTCAAAGTCAACGAATATCCATCATAAAGGAGTGAGTAAGACATTTTAGCAACGTTTGTTTTTATTAAAAAAAGGGAGGAGGGTTCCATGTAGCATATCGTCCCATATTATATTCACCGCAGGGAAAGGCTGCGCTGGGTGCAGAAAAAATGATTTTTTACGAGTGATTTTTGCAGGATAGAATAATTCCCTAGTGGAATCGGTAAGGGCAAAGAAGGGTTAACTAATGATGGCGCGCAGTCTTCAAAAATTGATCGCGTTAATTACAAATGTGCTTGATCATCAGCAAACGGACATTTATGACGAAGCACAAATTCCTGCTTCTGGCTATCCATATTTCTTTACTATCTAAAGTTATAATTTAATAAAAGACCGCAGCTGTGAGCAACTAATGGCTAAAAAAATACCAAAGCAGCCTCATTAGATTACTATTTCATAGGATTTGATGCGGATAAAATAATTAATTAATGGGTCACGACAAGAAGTGTAAAAAAAGTTAATGAATGGCATGCAGGCATCAAATTAGATAACTTTCTACGCGTTATTGCCTTACAGTTCTTACCTAGACAGATCTTGAATAATGTGCTTGATCAGCATCTATAAATAGATGAGCTCCCATGCATTCTTCTCCATCTTCTATCTCAATTCTCTCAGTCATCCAACAGCTTTGGTAACAGCACTTGCAGACTTAGCTATACAATATTTAGCGAGCTAAAGACTTTAGTTTCTCCAACTGAAAACATATAGAATTGCAGCAAAAGCAGGAGCAGCAGCTTCTTTCATGTTCATGCTGTTCTTGCTGAACACAGCATGCCACGCACAACTCTCCCCTGCATTTTACGACAGCTCCTGTCCTAATGCGCTTAGCACGATCCGAACGGCTATCAGAAGTGCAATTGCAAGCGACAGGAGAATGGCTGCGTCTCTCATCCGCTTACACTTTCACGATTGCTTTGTCCAGGTACTTTTGCGACTACTTTTGGCAGCCACATTGCTCCTCTCTGATTATGTATTATCTTGGAGCCAGTGTACTTATGAGTTAATCCTTGGTTTTGCAGGGTTGTGATGCCTCCATCTTACAAGACGAGACTTCCTCTATCCAGAGTGAAAAGACTGCCCTCGGCAATCTTAACTCTGCTAGAGGTTATAAAGTTTGCAGACGCATATTTGTTTTAATGATTTGTTTTCTCAAATTGCTCGTTCTTTTATTTATTCAATTATTAGAATAAAATTCCTTCATTGGTTATCTCATCTATGTTTCGTTCATTCGTAATTTGCGAGACGGAATGTGTATTCAGTACCAACGCCTCATTTTCCTGTTGAAGATGTATTCGGTACATATGCGGATATTAAAGTCTCAACGAGGAGGGAAATTTGCATCAATAGGAAAAGAGCTCATCTGAACAAAAAGGTCTTTGTTTTTTATTTTAATATTAAAAAAAGAATAATCTTGGTGGTGATGCTGGCACTTGCTCCAAATTAAAATAAGGAGTTAGCTGTTTTTGCCTTTATCCTTTTGTACCAAAAAGAAAAGGAAAAGGAAAAGATCTAATTAATAATTGATTAAATGAATGAATTAGATCACCGGGGGATTTACTAAGCAACCACTTGCCATATATGTTAATTAAAAGAGAAGGGAAGTTAGTCAGCTTTGAGGCTAACTATATAATTAGCACCGAGCAACATATTTTTTTTTTAATAGTAATAGAGTAGAATTAATATTTAAAACAGCATCATTAAAAAGATGAAACCGAATAAAAAAAGAGTTTACAAGAGGGCACTTAAAAGAAGGAGCAAACAAACAAAAGACCAAATTAATTAGTCTACTTCACCATATATCCAGGATTTCTAGTAAAAACCATATCAGATAATTAAAAAGCCAAATGGTGAAAGATAAGATAAAAAAATCACATCACAGTAAAGAGTTTTAGACTTGAAAAAGCTGTTTGCGAACTAACCAGATAAACTAATAAAAACCTTTGCTGAGAAGAGTAATAGCCCAACATTGAAAGTTGTCTTTGACCGACTTGAACAATTTCTAAATATTCTGATTATAATCTCTAGACACCCAAATCAAGTCATGAATTTACTCTAAAAATTTACATAATAGTACAGTAATAAAACAAATGATTAATATTCTCAATCTCTCCTCACAACAAAATACAAAAAGCATCCTTATAATTTATAATCTCCCTCTCAGCTAAGAGATTACTATTAAGCAGTAGCTATATGAACACATGAACAGATAGACTATTCCTGAATAAACTTAATAAGTGTTGGAACTATCAAATTTCTATATTTTTCTATCTTTACTTTCAAGAAAAAAACTAAACAACACTCCACCTCTCCTATTAAACTTTCCCGTGTACAAGGTGAGGGAATTATAAGTAGCAGCGTGAGCTGCTACCACACCATGTAAGTACTTGGTTGGATCTTATTGTTGCTCTCTTTTCTTACTTTCATCCAATGATATCTTGGTTCTTGGCTTTCCATTTTTTCCCCCACTCTTTAATAATGCAGAGTTGCATGAAGCAAATTCAATGTCCTAAAGAAAATTTGCGTAACATGAAGATCTTACCACTTAAAAATAATGGAAATATTCCTGCATCACTTATTTATTTATTTATTGAAAATGATGGAATAGATGCTTTATCCGTCGAAAAACACATCCAAAACTAAATTATCAAACACGCTCTAACGTGATACAGTTATGTAAGTCATCAATTTTGATTTGAAACTAGTGGTTCAAATGTAAAGAGGGCAGCGCAGGACACAGTCACCTTTACTCTTTATTTGTCCTTTTGTCTGTTTCCTGGATCTTTCTTTTTTCTTCCATGCAACAAGATGATAAAAGGTAGGACCTTAAGACAGGAAGCAAGGAATTTCTATTCTCTTTTCCAGCAGCATTTCGTATTTATTTAGAACACGGAAAGTATGGAATCTGTCATCTCCCTTATTCCTTTCTTCTTTGGTGGAACAACTTGTGGATTCTACTGTTATGTGTGAGTCATGCGGGGATGGATCCAGACTTATCAAAGTGGGAGATAAAATAGTAGATTAACTTTGGTTTTTGGGTTTGGGGATTCTGTAAAAGTACCATAGAAGTTCTTACAAGTCTAGGGGGCAGTTTGGAAACTTCTCAATTTTTGGAGGGTCAGGGTGGTTGCTAAACCTGGTCTAGTGGGGTGAACCGGAAAATCCAGGACTCAAAACCGTATCCCGACTGAATTTCTAGTTGAATGATGCTAGACACGTCCCGGTTTAAAAGGGTGGTGATTAGACACATCTACCCCAAACGTGCAAGTCAACTCTCCTTGCATCTTGACGTGGGTTCTTCTTTAAAGACAGGTTTTTTTTTTTTTTTTTAATCTTATGAATCAAGAAAATTGCCCCGGTGAATAAAACCCTGACACACTAATAAAAGAATAAAACAAAAAAAAAGGAACAAACCAGATCTGAGGCTAACCCTGATGATACTCGTAGATTAGTCAATCATGAACATATAACTTCATTTCTTTTCTCACCAAAATTGTCGAAACCCTTCCCACAAATTTTGGCTCAATAGGATTATAGAATGTATATCATGTATTTATCATAATAAAAAATTAATATAGAATTATTTTAATGTTAGGCCATGTTTGTTTCTCGGAAAGTAGTTTCCGGGAAACCATTTTCCAAACTTTCCTATGTTTATTTGCCATTAGAAAAGTTGGTCAACAGAAAACACTTTTCGGTCAACGAAAAATTTGGTTTGGTTTTCAGGAAAGTGTTTTCCTAGAAAATTTGGGCGGAAAACACTTTTCGGAAGTTGTGAAAAAATTTAGAAATTTCATTATTTGCTGATTATATCAAATTTGATCCTCAAACTTTTGATTGCTATATATATTTTGTTTTTAAATATTTATTTTTGAATTTCATCTCTTAAAATTTAACTTTTATATTAACTTTGGTCCTTATTTTTATAATTGCTATTTGCTTTTTCCTTATCATTTTTTTATTGAAATTTTTTATCTATCAAATTTGATCCTCATTCTTTTGATTGTTACTTATTTTATTTGAAATAATTTATGAAATGTTGATTATTATTATTTTAATTTCTTCATCTTTTATTTTTTTTAATTTTTTAGATTTGATCTCTATTATTTTAATTATTATTTATTTTATTTGAGATAATTTATGAAATTATATTTTTTTTTCAATTTCATTCTCATTCAACCTTTTAATTTGTAAGATTTGTTCCTCATTATTTTAATAAACTTGAGAAAAATAAAATATTAATAAGTTATTTTCTAGTTTATTTTCTATGACATAACTAAACACTGGAAAGTGTTTTCCAACTTATTTTTCATTACACTACCAAACATCGAAAAATACTTTCTCGGAACTCACTTTTCAAAAAAAAACTATTTTTCAGCAAACAAACAAAGCCTTATAATTCCTATAATTATTGCAGTGTCCTGCTGCGTATATATAAATAGAAAGGTTGGCTAAGATACAACCTAACACATTTCATTATTCTCAGTAGATCCTGACATCACTAGTAGTTTCTTTGATCGATCCTTACCCCCCATTGTACACAGATTCTAACATGTTGACAACAAACATTTCCCCAACTTCAATTGTTGTTGAAGTCCTAGGAGGTGATAACTATGATGATTGGAGTGCCTGCATGAAAAGCTACATGTTAGCTCAAGACCTTTGGGATTTTATTGAGCCTACTGGTCTTCAAGAAGCTGATCAAGAAGTTGACTCTAAGCCTATTGATCATCAAGAAGGTGACTCTAAGGCATTGAGAAAAAAGAATGCTGCAGCTTTACATGCAATTCAAGTTTCTTGTGCACCACACATGCTTTCCAAGATTAGGAGCATCACTTCAGCCAAAGATGCCTGGGATACTCTAGCCAATTTGCAACAACAACATTCACCTAGCCACAAAGAGCAATCTGATGAAGCAGAGCCATCAGAAGATGATGAGTCACAAGGTTCAGGTATACCATGACCTCATTCTCTTCCTTTGTTAGATTTCCAATCACTTCGATCTCTTGATGTTAACACGGGAGAGAATAAAAACCTTGGCAGGAGCGGTGAGCAATGAAATGAATGGTCCCTTGCAAACGCTGTACAAGTATGCCTGTAATGGAGACTGGAATGCCATAAAAAACTATCTTAGCCATTACCCAAATGCAAGAAAGGCCATGATTAAACCCTATGGTAGAACAGCCCTTCATGTAGCAGCTTTTTCTGGACATCTGAGAGTTGTGGAGGAGTTGGTGAAGTTGATGTCAGTAGAAGAATTGGAAATAAAAGATAATCAAGGCAACACAGCTCTTTTTATTGCTGCCGTTGTTGGAATAAGAAAGATGGCAGAATGTTTGGTGAGAAAGAACGAACACTTGGTTACCTTTGTAAATGCACAAAAAAGGATCCCCCTGGCTCAGGCATGTAGAAGCAACCGTAAGGATATGGCTCTTTATCTATACTCTGTTACTCCATTTGAATTTCTTTGTCAAGGCAATGGCCACCATGGATCTTTTTTCTTACAATGTGCTATTGGTGCTCAAATGCTCGGTAAGCGACTTTACCCCTTAATTAATTACTTATTTTCCCTTTTTTCTTCTTTTTCTTCATGCTTTTTGCATAAATTAATTTTCTTTTCCGAGTAAATTATTATTTATTTCCCGTAATTTAATAAAAATAATTCATTAATATGTTTTTAAGAAATATATGAATAATCCTTTTGTTTTTAACTTCAAATCATTTTGTCAATTTCATGTGATTTTTTAATTAATTATTTCTTCTTCTTCTTTTTAAATAATAGAAAAGGGAAGGAAAATCAGGTAAGATGGGAAATTAATGCAATACTAAATTGATACGAAACAGAATGACTTGTAATTTATTAACATTTCAAAACACTAAAACCTCATCTTTCTTGTTGCTGCTTATGCTGTTTCTTTTTGCTATTGCAATACCAGATATTGCTTTCGATTTTCTCCATCGCTACCCACATTTTGCTACTACAACGGATGAGGTTCTGGAGACGAACGCTTTGTTTCGTTTGTCTAACATGCCTCAATTATTCCCAAGTGCAAGTCGACTTGCATTTTGGCAGCAATGGATCTATTCATGTTAGTATCTCTTCCTTCGATTTTTCCTCCTCCCATTTCTCTTCATTTCGTCTGCCACTCTTTTTTACGTATAATGTTCTGTATGTTTTTGGAGATCATCACACCGTCACAAAGAAAGAAAAGCGGAAGGTTCTATTTGATATAATTTTTGTAAATTGATAGGAGTTATTTTTTAATTTTTGACCCGTAGAAAAATTGTAAATATATTTAGTTAAAAATAATTTTTGGTTTAAATCAAAATTTATTACAAAACTGAATCAAAATTTTAATGTCATCTAAAGTTCAGGAAAAAATTAAACTTTAATTGCTGGGTTTCAACTTATAATATATCTATTCTTTAAAAGAATTACTTTAAATTATTTTTATCAAACATATTTCTAAAATAAAGTTATTTGAACTTATTTTTTTATATATATAAATGATCTATAAAAAAAACAACTTTTTAAATTATGATTCATGTTAAAAAAAAGCATTTTTTTAAGAGTTAGGATAGGCAAACTTGAAGTTATATTCACTAAGATTGACTTGATTCTAAAATCATGGCAGGTATTCCCATGCAATCAATTGCTACAACTGATGACAATGTTCGTATTAATATGCCTCATCAAAGCCTCAGTGAGTCGAAGAACATTATCCTCCAAGGTACTTGCACAAATCTCTCTCTGTTTTTGTTCCCTCTCCTTTAAAGGAGCTGACAAATACCTCCTTTTGTTCTCACTTTTCCTCTATTGGGGTCGCAAGTAAAATTACTCCCTAAATTCCTAGCTGTTCAGCTATGAAAAATACCTGGCCCTGCTTCCAACAATTGGCAAAATCTCTTTGAGCCTTTAGTTGAAATGGAAAAATCTCCCACTGACAGTTTCAACCGTGCATGTGCCTTTTTTTGTAACTTGAGTGTTCAAATGGGGATGAACAATCTCTTCATAGAATGGTCGTGACCACATGCTTCATGCTAGTTTTACCACACGAGTACATCCTTTCATCATATGGTTTTCTACACCTTGTCCTTGGATTTCAAAGGAAATTATCCAATTCATCAAAGCCTAGCTTCCGATTGCTTACTGTTCCGAGATTTTACATAATATTGTTTCTTGCAGGTGAGCAATTCTATCTTTATTAACCCATGTTTCTCTACACGGGAATTTGAAGCTTTGTTCATACTCAATACAGAGCTTGTTCCAAAATTCTGAAAAAAAACTATGACTTTGCGTGCTTCTTTTTATTGTTGAAAAAAAACTATTTATTTCTATTTAAAGGGGTATGGCAAGCACAGGACATATGTATACAAGTCCAATTGGGCTTGATTTATTTATTTCTATTTTCCAAAAATATAAACTTTTTTGTTTATATATGCTGCTTGTGATAATTTCTCTAATTTGTTTTTGTCCAACTTTTCAGTGTCAAGCAAATTGCGTGGGTTTGCAATAAATCTCCTCGCATTCTTAGGTAAGCAAAATATATCTGACATGGCTTAATTTCTATCATCATTATCATGGTTTTATCTGATCACTCTTTAATGGTTGATCCAGGAATCAAGCAAATATACGATTTGAAGAAGATCCACTTTTATTCAGATCAAATTCTACGGTGTATGTGTGCGCATATATTAACTCTGGGTTATGAGGAATACAACAACGCAGATGTACATGTATATGGAGCATTCCACAATGCTGTAAAGAATGGCATGGTTGAATTTATTACTGAGATGATTAAAGCTTGTCCTCATTTAATGATTAGTGTAGATGGCAGAAACTCAAGGCACCTAATTATGTCCTCGATTGCAAACCGGCAAGAAAAAGTGTTCAGCCTTTTCTATGGACTGGGAGCAGAGAGAGTAGGATTTGTTTCCGCCTTAGATAGCTCAGGAAATACAATGCTACATTTGGCAGCAAAACTATCACCTCCTTCTCAACTAGCTCGGATCTCTGGTGCAGCTCTCCAGATGCAGCGAGAGCTACAATGGTACAAGGTGAGCTTTCTACACACAACATCTTAAAAAAAAAAATGAGCATTGTAAGATCCACATTTATTCAGATAAATTCTACAGTGTAAGTGTGAGTCGGAATCTTAGAATTATATTTATTTTACATCTTATATTTTTAATACTTGATAATATACTTTATACCCTAAAAAAATATTGGTAATTTTTTTTTGATATTTTAGTCAAATTTTAATGGATGATCATAAATTGATTACAATATTTATTTGTTTTATTTTTTAAATAATGAGAAAGATGTAATTTTATTTGAAAATATGCTTGGAACACTATTTAGGATTTGATGTAGGCATGAGAACAAATTTTTTTTCATCTTTTGAGAAGGAGAATTAATTTAAAAGTTTTGAGATTTTTTTTTAATTTTTTAAAAAGTTTTAGAAATATTACTTTATTGCATCTTTTTTAGAATCTTGATCGAACATATTTTAGAACTGATTAAGACCTGATTGATTTGAATTTAGGCTACCCATTTACACATTTTCATGCATTGTTATCCAGAAAGAAATAATTCCACTCGAATTCAAAAATCTTGATGCAGGAAGTGGAAAGCATTATGAATCCTACAGACAAGGATGATCGTAATGGGAACGATCAGACAGCCAGGGAATTATTTACGTCTGACCATAAGGACTTGGTAGTGAAAGGAGAGCAATGGATGAAAGAAGCAGCAACTTCTTGTACAGTTGTGGGTGCTCTCATCATTACAATTATGTTTACTGCTGCATTTACTGTTCCCGGCGGCAACGTTCAAGAGACCGGCTATCCGATTTTTAAAGACAAGAAATCTTTTACAGTTTTTATAGTAGCTGATGCAGTCTCTCTCTTTTCTTCATCAACATCAGTGTTGATGTTCTTAGGGATTCTTACGTCGCGATACGCAGAGGAAGATTTCCTTAAATCCTTGCCCACTAAGTTAATCATCGGCCTTTCCATGCTTTTCTTCTCTATTGCAGGCATGATGGTAACCTTCTGTGCTGCTCTTATAATCATGTTGCATGGGAGATTGCAAGTTATAATTCCAATTGTACTGCTGGCTTCTATCCCTGTAACTTTGTTCATGTGGCTGCAATTTCCACTGCTAGTGGAGATTTTTGTATCCACATATGGACCAGGAATCTTCGACAGAAAAATGAAACGCTGGTCAAAATCTTCAACTGATTAATGGTGATAAACTGTTAGAGGTTAACAGTTTATTGACCCAATCTGATTAGCAATTCCTATTTCCCCGGGATAAGCTGTTTTCTGTTCTACAATTCTGTTAGGAAGTCCTATTCTTATGGGGCTAGTTGTTTTCTGTTCCTCTTAGTCTGTTTAGAGTATGTATAGCGCGTGGGTTGTTATTGTGACTGCTGCATTTCCATGTAAAAGGCTATATAAGCCTGCTGTTTGTGATGAATAAACAAGAGACTCTGTGTGCTGTAGTTTCTTCTGAGTGTTTTTCTACAAATGGAAGGTTAACCAATTCCTTCGCTCTCTCTGATCATGCATGTGGCCATCTATGTGATTCCTTCCATAGCTGCGCAACCACAATTATCTTCTATTTCCAAGTCTTTGGGTGACATTAATACTGCAGTCTTTTCTACATTTTGGGCGAAAGTCTTTACATGAAGAGCTGCTCCACCGAAAGGAGTGGTTTTCGCATTTATTGCATCCTGATGGTTGCCATAACTTAAATTTTAACCCTTTTATTTCTATTATTATTATTATTATTAATTTTGAAGGCTCATTAATTATTTGAAAGTGTGGTTAGGATTATTTTTCAAAGTGTTTTTTATCTAAAAACACTAAAAAATATATTAATTTGAAGCAAATAAAAAAAATAATAAAAATTTAATATTTTCAAAAGCGCTCTTGAAATACAAAAATAAACATTGTTGGGACTAGCGTTTTGCTTGGCCAAAAACACATGCATGATGTCATGGCTTTTTACAGTTTTCTTAATAAAAACTGCTCTCTTATTTTATAAAAAAAAAAACTTTGATTTTTATCAAAAAAAAATATTAAAAAATAATATAAATTATATATTGGAACCTCATCTAATTGTAGCAAATTCTAATGGATTGTAATTATCTCCTATAGAGTTGTGATTAGAACTCTTAGTTGTTCAATTATATTCCATGTCTATCACTTACAATATTTATCTCCTATTTTTCAGGAGATAAACCTGTACAATAGACTATAAAGAATGAATAACATGAAATAGATTCCTTTATTCTGTATAGTAAGCGGGTTTTCTAAGAATCCTTACAAACCCATTGAATCAAATTACCTCTCAATACAATGATTACCAAATCATCTTCTCCTATTATACATGTCCAGTTTCAATGCTCTTGTATAATACTCACTGAAACCAATTATGATTCCAAATCATTGAAATACAAATTGTTGGTCGTGAGAAACTCGATTATATTATTGGCGATTCATCTCAACCTGATACAAAAGATCCTTCTTACTCCAAGTGGTATGCTGAAAATCAAAAAATTAAAGACTGGATACTCACATCAATGACCTTAGAGATTATGTAGAGGTATTTTTGCACTGCTCGTGAAATTTGAAGTGCTCTTGCTAAAGCATTCTATGATGGATCTTTCATACGGTATCGATAGAAAAATACTTCCGAAACCACGTTATGAAATGCACTCTAACATGATCCAAGTAACCCATCAATCTTGTATTGAAAAGGTTAGAGCGAGTATTGCTTTTTTTTAAGGCCTATTAGTCGTCGAGCAGTTGCGTTTATGTTTGCTTGTGTTTTTGCCATTAACTAAGGTTAGAGCAAGTATTACTTCTTTTTCATGTTTTGTTCATAAGCCTTCCCTTTCTTTAATTCCACATCTCTTGGAAATTGGTGCTCAAATACACTAAAACCTCATCTTTTTTATTGCTGATTTTATTTTTTTTTATTAAATCAAATGATAATAGAAGCCGATATGTATAAAATTAATCGAATAAAAAAAAAGGAAAAAATATATATGAATGGCTGCACATATTAGAAATATTATTCCAAAATAAATATTTTATTTTTAAAAATATATTTAATTTATATAAAATGAAAAAGAAATATAAATGAATCATATTAATCTCTTAAAACTTAAATACATATAATATAATTAAAAAGTAATTGCCACTAAAAAAAGGTTAAATAAGCCAACAAAATCATAGAGAATTGTGTTAATTAAAATATAAATTTAAAAATCAATTAAAAATATATAAAAAATATTAATTAAAAAAATCATTCTAATATTGTTGGGTCTAGTAAGCTAAGCTAGTTATTTGACCTATCAGGAAAGGGTTAGAGCACTAGTTTGCAAGAGTAGATCTACGCGTAAGGCCCTTAATGTTTTTTAAAAAATTGGTGGAATAGATGAAATATTGTATGAAATTATCTAGATTTCAGCTAGGAGAATAAGTTCTATGTTTTTTTTTTTACCCAAAACATTTTAGAAAAAAACTCACAAAAGAAAATCAAAATCAATTTAAAACCAAATTTGGCAATTTTAAGATACAAAAAGATCTGAGTGGAACTTTCTTAACCAAATAAAACCCTTGGATACCAAGATGAATCATTTTAATAGCTGGAATTGATGTGAACATTAATTTGTTTTCTTTAATACTAGAATCTAGCGATTTTTTTCTTTTCTTTTGAATTAAAAATTAAAAAAATAATAAATAAATAAATTTTTATTTTAAAATTGAGTTGAAGAATTAGATATATAGAAAAACAAAATTTATAATTTTATCACCGCTGCACTATGATAAAATTGACAATTATATTATTTCTACATTAGAACATGTATAGTATATCATATAGAAGATCCATATTTAATTCGGATAAAATTAGACGGTGTATGTGTGAGGAACACAAAGGGGCAGATGTCCATGTGATTAGAGCTTGTCGTCATGCAATGATTAGTGTCGATGCAAAGTCAATAAACCTATTTGTGTCCTCAGTACCGTGTCGGCAAGAAAAAGTGTTCAGCCTTTTGTATGGACTTGAAGCAATCAGAGCATGATTCGTTCTTTACCTTTGTGGATAGCTCACGAGATACAATGCTTCATTTGGCAGCAAAGTTGATTGGACCTTATTTGCAAATAATTTTATTTTTTCTATATAGTACATGAAATCAATCCTAATTACATATATATAACTTCATAGTTAATTTAACTATATTCAATCAAACCTGGGGCATTTATAATAATTTAATATTTTAGCGGATCGCATATCCAGTTGTCACCCATCCGCAGATGCCCTTTGACCTGAATGTTGAATTACGAGGTAGGGCGTTTATGGATGCCAATGAGATGAAATGAAAGGCTGAGAGTGCTGGACAGTTGATAGTCTTTGTTTCGAACTGTAGGGAGCACCATAGCAAGAACAAAAGCATACCTTCTCTCAAGTTTTTGTCATCACCCAGACATTCTCAGCAGTCTGGTCAAGCTTGGGAGAGAGAAGTAAGGGGATTATAAGTGGCTCTGTGTGAACTGCTACCACACCATGTAAGTATTTCATTGGGTCTTGTTGTTGCTCTGTTCTCTGGCTTTCTTCCGATGATATCTTGGTTCCTGGCTTTCCATTTTTTCCCCACTCTTTAATGATGCAGTGAGTTGCATGAAGCAAATTCGAAGCCCTAAAGAAGATCTGCATAGCATGAAGATCTTACCACTTTGAAATAATGGAAATATCATTGCATCAGTTATTTACTTATTTATTGAGAATGATGTAATAGTACGCAAAAACACCATTTTCATGCTTCATCGGTAGAAAAGAACTTCCAGAACTACATCATGAAATACACTCTAACGAGATCCAGTTATGTAACCCGTCAATTTTGTACTGAAAAAGTTAGGGCAGATATTACTGTTTTTTTAAGGTGTAGAGCAGCTCCGCTCATGGTTTGCCATCAATTAATATTATTATTTTTCTTAATCTTAAGAACCAAGAAAATTGATGGTTTGCTTATGGTTTGCCATTGGTTCGGTAGATCTTGGCATCGCTGGTTTTTCTGATCCTTACCCTCACATTGTACACAGATTCTAACATGACTACGACAAACAATTTGCAACAACAACAACATTCACCAAGCCACGAAGACCAATTTGTTGAAGCAGAGTCGTCACAAGGTTCAGGTAAGCCATGACCTCATTCTCTTCCTCTGTTAGATTTCCAACCACTTCGACCTCTTGATGGTAACCTTGGCAGGAGCGGTGAGCAATGAAATGAATGGTCCCTTGCTAACCTTGTACAAGTATGCCCATAATGGAGACTGGGATGCCATAAAAACCTATCTTAGCCATTACCCAAATGCAAGAAAGGCCATGATCAAACCCTATGGCGGAACAGCCCTTCATGTAGCAGCTTTTTCTGGACATCTGAGAGTTGTGGAGGAGTTGGTGAAGTTGATGTCAGTAGAAGAATTGGAAATACAAGATCATCAAGGCAACACCGGTCTTTCTAGTGCTGCCTTTGTTGGAAAAAGAAAGATGGCAGAATGTTTGGTGAGAAAGAACAAACACTTGGTTACCTTTGTAAATGCACAAAAAAAGATCCCGCTGGTTCAGGCATGTATAAGCAACTGTAAGGATATGGCTCTTTATCTATACTCTGTCACTCCATTTGAATTTCTTTGTCAAGGCAATGGCCACCATGGATCTTATTTCCTACAATGTGCTATTGGTGCTCAAATGCTCGGTGAGAGACTTTGCCCCTTAATTAATTATCGTCATTCTTTTTCTCTTTTTTATTCATGCTCTGTTCGTAAGTCTTCCCTTTCTTGAATAATGTTTTACACTAAAGGGACTGATTGGCTAATATCTCTAAACTATAGGGACTAGCTTGTAATTTACTCTTAATTCCTCCTTTTTTTTCGTTTCTTCTTATAATAGATTTTCCCATGCAAGCAAATGTGAGAGACTTCACGTTAGTTATTGAGGGATTATCCACTTTTTGTGTGAGAAATTTACACTTGATGGTACATAGAAATTAGCTATTCATAAACAAAAATGAGAGAGAGCTTGATTTCAGATGGCTTCATATGAAACAAAATGACTTTTAAATTAATTTGTTAACATTTCAAAATTAGCACTAAATTAAACCTCATCTCTTCTTGTTCCTTCTTGTGCTGTTTCTTTTGAATATTGCAACGCCAGATATTGTGTTTGATTTTCTGCATCGCTTCCCACATATGGCTACTAAAACGGATGATGTTCTGAAGTCGAATGCTTTGATTCGTTTGTCTACCTCACCTCAAATATTTCCAAGCGCAAGTCAACCTGCGTTTTGGCAGCAATTCATCTGTTCATGTTAGTATCTTTTTCTTCAATTTTTACTCCTTGCTTTTCTCTTCATTTTCTCTCAGAAATCTATTTAACGTCCGTATAATATTTTATGTGTTCTTAGAAGCTATCTCACAGCAATTTATATACATGTTTGAAAGAAAGAAAAACAGAGAAAGAAAGAAAGTAAACACATTACACATGCATCCATGCACATGGGTTCTTTGTTTTTTAAAACTTTTGATTCATATAGTTAAAAATATATATAATTTAAAATTGGTTAAAAAACTGAGTGAAAACTTCGATGTAATCAAAAGTTTGGAATTTTAACTTATGAATTTCAACTTATACTAAATTTATTCTTCAAAGGAATTACTTTTAAGTTATTTTCATCAAGATAAAAAATAATAAAAAGTTATTTCTAATATAAAAATAACTATTACTTATCATGACAGCAACCAATCTGAAATTTTTTTATATAAATTGTCTATAAGAAAAATTCAATTATGATAATAAAATAATAAATATTTTTTTATAAAGTCGAATTATTAAAAACTGACTTAATTCTAAGAACATGGCAGGTATTTGGTCAAAACCAATAGTTGCAACTAATGCTACGGTTCGTATCTATGTGCCTGCTCAGAGACTAAGGGAGTCGAAGAACATTGTCCTTCAAGGTATTTGCACAGATCTGTGTGTTTTTGTCCACTCTCCTGTGAACAGATCTGTGTCTTTTTGTTATTGGAGCAATTATCATTACAATCATAATTTAATACATATAAATTTGATTAGCATACATATATTTTACTTGTGATAATTATTCTGTGTTTTTTTCCCTAACTTTTCAGTGTTAAGTCAATTGCGTGTGTTTGCAGAAAATCTCTTCACATTCTTAGGTAAGCGATGTATATATATGTATATCCACTCGTCTATATCCCACTTCTCTTAATTTCTATCACCATTTTCATGGTTTTATTTTATCACTATTTAAATATTGTTGATCTAGGAATCAAGCAGATTTATGATTTAAAGAAGATCCACATTTATTCGGATAAAATCCTACGGTGTATGTGTGAGCATATATCTTGTCTGGATTACGAGGAACAGCTCAAGGCAGCTGTGCATCCAGCATTCCACAGTGCGGTAAAGAATGGCACCGTTGAGTTTATCATGGAGATGATCAAAGCTTGTCCTCATGTAATGATCTGTACAGATGACAACTCAAGAACCCTATTTATGTCCTCCATTGCAAATCGACAAGAAAAGGTGGTCAGCCTTTTCTATGGACTGGAAGCAACCAGATCAGGATTTGTTTCCCTTATAGATAGCTCAGGAAATACAATGTTGCATTTGGCAGCAAAACTGTCTCCTCCTTCTCAACTATCTCGGATCTCTGGTGCAGCTCTTCAGATGCAAAGAGAACTACAATGGTACAAGGTGAGCTTTCCAAACTTAACTTCTTTTTCTTAAAAACAAACAAGATTGATAGAACGTTGAGAAATAAAAAAAATCCTTAATGCAGGAAGTGGAGAGTATTATAAACCCTACAGACAAGGATTTTGCTAATGTAAAGGGTCAGATAGCCAGGGAATTATTCACAAGTGACCATAAGGACCTGTTAGTGAAAGGAGAGGAATGGATGAAAGCAACAGCAACTTCATGCACTGTTGTGGGTGCTCTCATCATTACAATTATGTTTACTGCTGCATTCACTGTTCCCGGCGGCTACGTTCAAGAGAGCGGCTATCCGATTTTTAAAGACAAGGAATCTTTTACAGTTTTTATAGTATCGGATGCAATCTCTCTCTTTTCTTCATCAACATCAGTGTTGATGTTCTTAGGAATTCTTACGTCGCGATACGCAGAGGAAGATTTCCTTAAATCCTTACCCACCAAGTTAATCATCGGCCTTTCCACGCTTTTCTTCTCCATTGCAACCATGATGGTAACCTTCTGTGCTGCTCTTATGATTATTGTGGATGGGAAATTGCAAATTATAATTCCGATTGTCTTGGTCGCATGTATCCCTGTAACTTTTTTCATGATGTTGCAATTTCCCCTCCTAGTGGAGATTTTTGTATCCACATATGGACCGGGAATCTTCAACAAAAAATTGAAACGTTGGTACTGATTAATGAAATGTATGTGATTCTTCGTGTAAGATTTAGATCCTTTTATCTCTTGCGTGTTTTAGCCTAAGTTATTATTAAAATTATTTTTTTAATTTAGATTTTAAGTGGATGATTTATACTTATATAAACTTTTAATATATTTTCAAACAAAAAAAATACTTTAAAAAAATTATGAAAATGACCTGTCAAACAATGAAGATGAGGTCATGTATATTCAGACACGCCCATCTCTGTTCTTAATTCCATCTTTTGTTATTCAATGTAGTCATGATTTATAGAATAACCAAACACATTTCTTTTGAGGATTTTGACGATACTTACAAGTTACAACCTCTCATATTTTACTGTATTCTCTGTTTTCCCCCCTCCCTCTCTCTCCCTGGATCTGTACTGAGTTACGTAGTCAACTCATCGATTGAGCAATGTAGATGATGGAGGACACGTCTGCTCATTAATTAACTAATGCCTGACGGAAGATCCTACGCAATTTTCAAGTCAACAAATGTTTAATTAACTAGAGGATGAAGGTTTTATCGTGATTAGCGAGTTAGCTCGTTACTTATATCGTTATTTATGGATGCAAGGAAAGGAATATATTATTAATACATTATATATATATATATATATATATGGAATACTAGAAGGAAGATTGAAATTTAGTTTTTACCATTTCAATGCACAAATAAGACTCAAACTCCATGTCTGGCATAGAAAAGTGAAAACCAAATTGCAAAAAATAGAAGAGGCCCTCAAGATTGAACATCTCTAGAAGACTTGAATGGCATCTGGTAATGGGGTTCTGACACTGCAACCAGGCTGCTGTGTACTAACTCTCTTGGTGGTCAAAAGTTTGTACTGCCATGGCTTGAAAAAGAATCCATGGATACCCCACAAAAAGGCATGGCTTCTTTTAAAAGTTTTAAATTTCTATTTATTTGTTCTTTTTTTCCTTTCTTTCTTGAAGCTCGGTCAGGGTAAGTGGTACCAGCACAAATATCCCTCCATTTTAGGATTGATATGTTAGGATGTAGATTTTTCTTTTGATATGCTGGAAATTCTCAAATCGAGATATGGAACTGGTTAAAACGATGAATAGATCTTAATAATCTATTTTCTAAGAAAAATTTAATATTAAAATATAAATAGATGATCTTAACTGAGTGAATTTATATAAAAAAAGATTATAAATCCTAAATAAATATTTTTTATTGGATTTAAAGTTTAGGAATGTGGTTGTAATTATTTTTTAAAATATTATATATAATAAAAAGAATAATTGACGCATGAAAAACTTATAACTAACCTAAAAAAACAGCTCTTAACTGAAAAAATAACATTGAAATCGAAAACTCAAAAGAATTTTCAAAGGAAATAAAGAGAGAGAGAGAGAGAGAGAGAAAGAAAACTTAACAAAACAGGAAGTCATAGCTAACAAGATCTGGGACCCACACAAAACTTATCATCACATTCACACGCATAAAAAAGTCTATAAATTCACCACCTTGAGGGATACAGAGAACATCAGCTCATATAATCAACACCAAACTCAAAGTCTTCTCTCTGTCTTCTTGATTCCGTGTTTCTTGTTCTGTTCCGTAACAACAACGTAATAACCATGTCTCAGGTACCCTAAATCTTCATTTCTTGATTCTTCTTTTTTTGGGGCAAAGTTTGTATTTTTATTGTTTGTTAATACTATGTTCCTGTTGTTTTGACTTGTTTTGGGATGTCTATGAATTTTGGCTGAATTTGGGTGGATATGTTGGATTTCAAGTTCAAATCTTTTCTGGGATTTCTGGGTTTTTGTTAATTTTTATTTTGTTTGGGGATCTTAGGGAGCTTTTGATGTAATTTGTTTAGTTAAGCCTGAATTTGTAGTTTAAAGCAAGTTGTTGAAGTTGTAAAATTTAATCTTGAGGGAAAAAGATTGCTGCTTTGTTGTCTAGGAACCTAGAATATGTCTGGTTTTAGTTGAATGGAAATTGTAGGATAAAGGCGATACGAAGGTTGACTTCTTTCTTTGCGTTACTGTTGTGAGTTAGAAATTTTTTTAGGGTTACATGTTAACTGATGTTTTAACCTGTTTTTGGAGATTTTATTTGCTTTACTGCCTGCCCGTTTTTTTATTTGATGACATTACATTGTGGTTATTGCTGATTTTTGCATGTCTAATGGTTTTCAATTTGTTAAATTGCAGACTGTTGTCCTCAAGGTTGGCATGTCATGTGGAGGTTGTGTTGGGGCTGTGAAAAGGGTTTTGGGAAAAATGGAAGGTTTGTTTCTGTCCTTGCAATTGATCTTTTAGTCTCTGGAACTTTGCTGATTGTGCTGTCTTTCTCGCTCAACACGCACAAAATTGACATGGACAAAACATTTTAGATTGGATTTATTGAGTTTTCAATCTTAGCTCCTGGAAGCATGCTGCTAAGGTTCTATTTCAGGAATTTTTGGGCAAGGTGTAAATCCTTTTCGTGGTCTATTTGATAATGAACTGGGGCGAGATTGGTTATAGAATTTTGCATCTTTGCAAGCAGATTAGCTGGTATGGTGAGGTTTTGAAGCATTTGCATTTTGTGAAGAAGTGAAATTTACTTTTATCTTCTTACTGTGCGTTACAAAGCAATTTTCACACCGTTACTCTTCATCTATGAAAAAAGAGAAAACAATGAAATGGTTTGGATTGTTATCTAATCTGGTCGGAAATTCCACTGGCAAGTATTATTTTCAGATGTAGCTGAGGCCCTCAGTTCATCATTGTTGTTGTAATAGATAATAATATCTTGTGTCTCTCCTGGAACATTTTTCAGGTGTGGAATCATATGACATTGATTTGAAGGAGCAAAAAGTCACAGTGAAAGGAAATGTGCAGCCAGATGCTGTTCTTCAGACTGTCTCTAAGACCGGGAAGAAGACTACCTTTTGGGAAGCAGAAGCACCAGCTGAACCTGCTAAGCCTGCAGAAACTTTGGCTGCTGCATAATGTTGCTGATACCAGCATTTACTTTGTGAAAGTTTGTTTTATTAGGTAATAGTTTATTGAACTTACTATGATTATAATGTGGATTGTCGATATCCAGCTCGCTTGTACTTGGATGTAAGCTATAATAATTTCTGGGGTACATTCATAAGGATATGATACAGAAAATCTCATCTTGTTGTCTTGCTCTATTGATCGCGTAATTCATGACACTCCTCGAAGATATAGATCATCAAGTTCTTGGCGCGTTATATAGATATGATTTCTCAGGCCTTTGAACCACTTTCAGTGTCTGGGATTTCAATTTCAGTTTTGTTGCAACTTGTGTTCTCCATCATTGTATCAAACCATAGATTTCGTGTTAAAAGATAATACAGTCTGTTCAAAAGCTTGACATATACTAATCAAGTATGAGGGTAGGGCTGTTTGTGCGAAAATAATTAACGTGTCCTCACCCAGATGCGGACGCACACACCTACCCCACGGGATAGCTTGGAGATGTCTCTTATGAGGCTGCAAGAAGTGAAAATTTGACTGATACTCCATCTAATGAACGCGGAAAGGAATGCAGATGGGACGGTATTTGATGATGCAACGTCTACTCTGCTTCTTGACAATAATTTATTTGATGAAAAGAAAGCGAGGACATTATAACATTAACCATAGCTCATCAGCATTCAGCAATGACTTCAGTTCTAACTTCAACAACAAAGGGATTACAGGAATAGAAAGCGAAGTCATAGGGAATGCCGGCTTTTGAAAAGATGGTTGATGAATCTCTGTTACATCATCCTACAAAGATCTATTATAGAGGGGAGACAACCTGGAAGTTCAGAAGCAGATGGCTTGCGCAGATCAGCACTGGGTGAGAGGTAAACAAACGTGAGAGCTTGCTCCCTTAGTTTCAGAGGATAGTCTGCAACACACCCGATTCTCGGACCAGCTCCAGTTGACCATTTCAAAGACAGTTGGTGCCCTAATTGGTATGAGCTAGCTTCGTTCTTGGATTTGATCCTCTGCAATATTGCCTTCTTTGGTACATTTGCTTTTGTGTTCTGGATATTGGCCGACAACATCCTCTTGTAACTGCATGTTCTTGTGGCTTGTGAAGACATGGATGATTCAGAAGGTTGGTAATTGTTAATTTTACTCGAAGCATGAAGTTTAGACGGCTTGGAATCCATTGACCAACCAAATTTACTCCTGTCTTGAGACAATTCCCTTGATTCACAGCTTTCACTATCTTCTGGTGTAAGAACCTGCCTAGAGCAATACCAGATGGAACAATGACCAAGTAGAAGCACCATATCAAGTGATTACTAAAGAATAAGAATAGAAGTTGGCAAAACCAGATAGGCCAAAGCTGGAAAGGCTCCATCATAACCAGATATTTTTATGCAAAAACAGCACATTGGGTGGCAGGTTTGTGAAGTATCATGGCATTGAGTTGCGTACCCGAATTTCATTGAGGTTGATCCCATTTTCTTCGAGGAAGGCCAAGAAGCCGCCAAGGTTCTGGTTAGTTGGACGGTAATGCCCACTATATGCTGATATAGACTGAAAGACAATGAAAATTTAAGATTCAGAAGCAAGAGATGCATATAGTCAAAGCAACCGCTTATCCTTTCTCCAACTCTCTATTTAATCCCAAACCAAGATGCACATTTCTCTCATACTGCAGTCATTTGTTTCAGTATTCCAGGCTTAATTGCCTTCTATAAGCTATGCTACCTACCTTCACATGGATCATGGCATTCTTACCCTGAGCTTTCCATTTTCTGCTGTTAGTCTCCCAGCAGCCAGAGTAGTCCCTCCAGCAAGGAAGCTCGAGTGATGAAATGCTCCTTTCTTTTTCTGAATGTTTAAGAAAAGACATTATTAGTCGTATAGATGGATGAAAATTTGCTAATTAAATGGTCTAATGTCCAGAATGATCCGTACCTCTCCAGCATATAGTTTTCTGCAGGTGCTCATCACGAATATCCATTTTGAACCTTCCAATCCTTGATTTGTATCTAGGAGGTTGCCATTTTGTTTGTGCACCACTGTTCCTTCAGCAATGATGTATTCATACAGTTCTCTCTCTTGCTTATTTCAGGGAAAATCGTGACAGGTGTGTGAGAACAAGTCATGAAAGCTTGTTTTTGCTAGTATTAAAAGGTTCAATTCTAATAGAGATCAAAGCTTTTCTTCTTTCTTTCTTTTCTGTAATTTGAAGCGGTAATCTACTTTCTGAATACAAGGCTATGGCAAATGTCAACATACATTTCATGATATCCTTAAATTGATCATGCAAATTTATCATGAGCTGATGTATGCAATGCAGTAGACAGCTGAATTGCTATGGAAACACAACATTCTGATAATGAGTTCTGAGTTTCTATGCTCAGGAACATACCGGTCCTAGATACTGAATGCATTCTTGGCAAAGTCTTGTTCTTGGACAGTCTTTGAGATCAATTTCTTTACCATCTCCAATATCCAGCCTGAAACCAAGCAGAAAGATACAGCATTTTAGTAACAGCAAAGAGCAAAATTTCCCTGAACAATGCAGAATGCTCATAACAGGAAGTGGGGATCCCATTGTGCTTCCGATCACAACCGAAATGGTGCTTCAAAACCTTGGCAATATTTCATAATTACACATGCAGTTTGTGGAGAAGGAAAAGAGCTGGATTAGATTCTGACTTTCGAACTTTTCAGTGGCATTTACAGATACTAGTCCATCTAGCAATCACTGTAGCAAGAACTAGATTCCAAAGTTCTGGTTTTTTATTTTTCCTTTAATGTTTTTGAGGCACATTGCATCTAAGCCAAATGCACCTATGCAAAAAAATTAAGAGCATGGATAGAAGAGAAACGTATGGAACAAATGTGATGCCCCGTCTTCCAAGTGTTAACTGAGAAAGATCAAAAGATGATCAAATTGGCTGAGACCTCTACTCGTACCAGTAGAAAAATGGCTGCAATGCATCTGTTTTACACCACTCTTCATGGTACAAATTCAAATTATGGCCATACCGATGCCTCGGATCAATCTACATCACAACATATATAAACAAAAAAGAAGTAGCAAAACTAGTACTAGAAGAAAAGGATCAAACATAATCAAACAGCTGCAGCCCAATATAGGCTTACAGCTTCAATCCAATGCTGGAAAGCTAATTTTTGTGCCTTGGCATCTTTGCCTAAACCTTTTCCGACCTGTCAAAAAGTGGAAAGTTGCATGATATATCAGTCTTCTTATTACATCAGAATTTTGTTCTTGACACTAAGCAATACTTTATTCAGTGTTCTAAAGCAGCAAGAACTTAAACAACACACCTTTGAAGCATTCAAGCTGATCCTACTCCACCGCGATGCTGCTGTTTCAGGTTTATCAAAACTGAAGAAGGAAACTGTGCTGTGATTGAGCCTTGCATAATCTAAAGCTCGCCACCTTCACATTCACATCAGATTAGAAAAGAAAGAGTTCCATATGTTGTATTATCTATACAAGAACATGAAGGGCACGTACCAGAGCTCTTCAGCAACCACAGCAGAATCTGCTAACCTGCGACGGGTACGATAACTCCTGTAAACTTTCTGCAACTTCACAGCTGCTGTTGATTCAAATCTCTTGCTTCTTTCAGAACGATCCTTTTCAGTCAATCCAGAACGATAGCGATCTACAGAAAGTGCCATTTCAATTTGTGTAGATCAAGAAATTAACACCAGAAAGTGAGATTTCGAGGGATCATAGCCGATATTCTGCTTCAGCACCTCAAAAAAAATTTCTACATCAGCCCTGCCTATATACTGTGTTTGCTTTACAAACCTTATGTCTTTAGCCCTGAATGAGCCATTAATGCGCTGAAAAGGAACCACGTTTTGGGGGAAACTTGAAAGAAAGTGGGTCTACACTGTTTCCACCAGGAGTCATGTCAGCTGGCACTGCAAATTGCAATGTCAAAGTGCTTCCTCCCTCAATTGATTGATTTTTTCCCCCTCTCCACTTGAAGATGGGAGGGATAGTCCTAGCTGCCTCTATAAATATCCTTGTACGAAAAAAGGATGGAAAATAAAATCATAAAAAATTATCTTAGAGATAAAAGGGAAAACAGACTGGTAGGTGCGCAACCAGTACTCGTACATCATGCATTTATGTTGGTTCCATATACAAAAGCTGGCTCAGCAACAAACACCACGTAACCGCGAAGTATTTATGGTTTGATTGATCGAAAAACATATAAGTTCATATAAAAACATAACGAACAGTTTCTTGGTAAGTCTTCAATTTGAGGATATATTTAAGTATATTAAAGTTTCAAGACTTAAATGAAATGGTTGTCAAAGTTAGAGGGTGTCACGATCCTGGACGAAACGGATCATGGAAGGAGAACTAGAGCCTTTTAGTTCATAAAACCAGATGAACCTTCTAGCTTCTTCTTCTTCTTTTTTTATTATTTGACCCTCTCTTGTTTTTATTTAAATTTTAGCCGCAATTGTTGTAAAAAATGAAAAAAATTGCCACTAAAACTTAAATAGGAACAAGAGAGGGTTAAAAAAAGAAATTGCAATGTCATTTGTATTTTTCTTTAACGTGAACATTTAAGAAATAGCTAAAAATAACCATGAAAAGCTCTATTTTAGCCAAATATAGAAATAGTTAATAATTAAGATAACAAGCAAGAAATAGTTTTAAGAAATGATAAATGGAATAAAAGTATTTAAAATGTGGCTATAGCAGATATTTTAATAAATAAGAAATCAACTTTTATCATGAATATATTTAAGATTTCTCCATATTAAATATTAGAATTTTTAACAATGTTTTAAAAAAATTAAATTTTTTTTTTTATGTTTTTAAGTCGTTTTAATGTACTGGACCACTAAAAAAATTTAAAAAAGATTCTCTTATTCTAAAATTTAAGCTGTGAATTAAATAAATTAATCCCAATTTAAAATTTTATAAAATACTTAAAACATATTGTTTTTAAAAAAAAATTATATTATGCTACAACATATTATTGGTGATTATTATATATCCTCCATATATCCAATTTGTATTATAAAGTAACTAGTTTTTTTCATATCACAATACAACTTAGTAGATGCCCAGGAAGGCCCCACTTGTCCAAGGATTTGTTCAAAATCAACATAACAATTCCAATAAAAAGGAAATAAAACAAAAAGGATCGAGTGGGAAATGTGGTATCCAAGGCGCTATGCTTTCTTCAAAAGCTTACATACAAACAATCTGATCAACAATTACATCTGTAGGAGACCTAAGAATTAGTTTCATTAAATTTGATTTCTCACTTCTCCCAAGAAATAGAATTAAAAGAAGAAAAAAAATAAAGAATGTTTCTTCTTCTTGCTAATAATACTCTATAGAATTATTTCCACGCTCTGCCACGACAAGGTTTTTGTAAGTGACCGGCCGAGGAATATAAGGTGGTGTTCTACACCTTAGCAGCGCCCAGTTTATCCCGTCAAAAAACTGATGGTGTTTGATGGCTGTAGCTCCCATGGTAGAACCAAGTCGTCTTACGGGATCTTTGATGAGAAGCTGGGTGATCAAGTCCTTTGCGAGGACTGGAATTGAGGGTTCCTTGGGGAATTCAAGGGCTCGAGCCACAATGTTTGCTAGGGTTAACTCATGGTCCATCCCTTTGAATGGTGTAACGCCGTAGAACATTTCAAACATGAATATGCCTAAGGTCCACCAATCCACTGCTTTGCCGTGTCCCTCGCCGGACACAATCTCCGGTGCCAAGTACTCATGGGTCCCAACAAACGACATGGATCGGACGTCTATTGGCTCTGCTACTATCTCGAGGGTCCCGCGTTGATGGAGTTTCTTCTTGCGTTTTCTCCTATGGTGGAAGCAAGAGACAGCTGGCACAATACAACTGGGTAGAATACATGATGATGTGGCAAATTGAGATGTCTCAGAAGGGTAGTCTCTTGTTGATGAAGCTGTGGTTGGCTGGTTTTGATCGGAGATAATCTGAGCTGTTGACGGTGAATTATCATCTTTTAGGGAGAGATCAAAATCTGTAAGCATTATGTGACCGTCCGATCTTACAAGAACATTTTCAGGCTTGAGGTCACGGTAGACTATTCCCATCATGTGCAAGTATTCAAGAGCAGCCACAACTTCTGATGCATAGAACCTAATAGCAACCAGAAGAAATTATGATATATACAAAGAATTATTCAACTAATTATAAAGATTATTCCCACGATATATCATGTTATTGTGGTCCAGAATTAACTATATAATTTGTTTTTTTTTTTAATGGAACAACTTCACGAGACATAAATAGCCTCATCCATGCCTATTGAACATAAAATTTAGTAAAAATTCAGACCTTTTATCATTAATAAAAACGATGTCATTTTAATTTTTAGAGTTAAAACGCTAAGTTGACCGGGTACAACTCTCAAATATCTTTTTCAAAACAGGGTCCCAGTTAGTTTTCAGTTTAACCGGAAAAGTGAGGTTTAATAATTGTGAATTCTTACTGCTAAACCAAGTAGTTGGCTATTTGAAGAAATGATGGAGGTGAAAAGAATTAAATCTAATATAATAATTAAAAATGAATAAGAAGGTATAAGATTTGAAGAAGAAGACATTGGACTAGAAAAAGGGAAAGCGACGAATTGACAGAAAAATTAAAGAAGAGCAAGAAATGGGGGGAAAAGCTATCAATTTGATTCTTGAAATGATATCTCGGGACTCTCAGATTAGACAAAGAAGCTGAAAAATATTGTACTAGAACATGCCATAGATTGAGGGATGTCTGGCAGATATTTACTCCTTTTTATGAGGAGCATGATGCCACCATGCCTTCTCTGTTATGATAGAATGCACGAGACACCCACCAAAAGTTCCATGGTCCACACCAAATCAATGGCTGCACCCGAAGGTCACATGGATTTACCCATTGACCCTACACGCAATGAACAGCCTTAACTACCGTTAAACCTAGCCCCGCCCATGATCATCCAGCATTTCTCATCATTCACGAATTTGTATCTTTTATGCAAACGCAACCACTCATCAGATTATATGACATTAATTTTATTGATGTACGCGTGCGTACATTACACGTACAGTTATATATGTGTGTGTGTGTGTGTGTGTGTACATACCGGATGGCAGCTTCGCCGAAACGTCTATCCGGTTGCTGTTGCCGGAGGACATGGAGGTCACCGCCAGGACAAAACTCCGTTAACAAACAAGACCACCTGGGCGAGTCCAATGTGGCATACAATGTAGGCAAAAATGGATGCTCCAACATTTCCAATATTTCCCTCTCAATTCTAGCCCTACTCTCTTTATTCCTAGTCGCCATTTCTTTTTTGTCCATGACTTTGGCAGCAAAAAGGCACCCGTTGCCTTCCTTGAGCTCTACAAGATACACGCTCCCTATGTCACCACTTCCTAATTTGTGGACGAAGCGTAAATCAGCTAGGGTTAGGGGTGAGTTATCGCAGTTGTCACGTTGGATTGCATGCCAACACTGATCACATTGAGGCGGATGATGGGGCTTGCAGGAGTTTGACACGAGGCTCGAGGTTGAGGTAGTCCATGTGGTTTCGGACCCTGAACCTGTGCTGTGTCGTGTCTCGGCAGCGGTGGTGGTGGTGGTGGTGGAAGCTAAACTAAGATTATCTAGATCATCGGTTAGATCTTCCACAACTGGCTCCATGGCGGTGGTGGAAATAATGGTGGCCGGGAGTGGATTGGACAACTGGGGTTTTGGAATGAGGGTGTGGAGAGGGAGTTGAGGTTTTAAAGGGAACGGAGGAGGGCAGTACGGGCCGGTAAGATGGGGTTGGGCCATGTGGCTTCTTTAGAAAAGGGATGGGTCCATGTAGGGTTACTATAGCTGGATTCCAAACTCTGCTTATGTGATTTATATATTTTATTAATCATAGTCTATGTATTTAATAAATCAAATGCATTGAAATCACTAACATGGAATTAATTTAAAACAATTTGTATATTTTTTTTTTATCATGTTTAAATAATGAGGATAAATTTTCACCATCTCTCAAATAAATAAATAAATAAATTATTACCAAAGAAAAAACAATAATAAAAATATATTATGTTTACAACTAACAAAATCAAACATTCTTTTCAATGACATGATCTCTTTGTGGCCATTAGACACAATAAAAGAAAAGAGAACATTGTATTTGGTTTGGTCTTCGATGGAACTTAACAGCCTTTTAGGGTAAAATATGCCGATTTGCAATTTTATTGGAATATTATAAGCATTATGTATTTAATTCCAAGTTAATATATATATTTGGCTAATGATAACATTTTAGTCTTTTTCACTATTGTTTGAGTAATTACATACTTGAATTATAATGATTCCTGCTATAATTGCAACTAAACCAGGCTGATCTGTTTATGGTAGGACATGAGGATAATAAGAGAAACTAAACCTCTTTTGACTCTCGTAAAGTTGATCTAGCATTTCCATTTTGATTGAATTTATTTATTTATTTGATTCAATATAAGAGGTATTTTTAAACTAGCTTACGTAATTAATTGTGATTAAATTCTTTTTTTCATATGATTTTAAGAGCGATCTAGTAAATTATTTAGATAAACTTGATAAATTTTCATAAATATCGATCCTAAGATTCAAATCTTAAAAAATTAATAAATTTAGTAAATCTCTTTCAACTGATAAGCTAATATGTTTGAGTGTTTTGAACTTGTGTTACCATCTTTTATTTGTCAAAATAAATTTGTGGGATCTACAGTGAATATCCTATTTCTTAAGGCAGGAAAAAAGTATGTGATCAACCTCCCTTTGATGTGGGAGAGAGACAGATTTAACTATATAATATGCTAGAAAATGTCACTGGTCAACATTTACATGTTAAAATATAAAAGAAAATAACAGAACATTTACATGCTTGTGATTAATTTAATACTTGATTTATTAACTGTATCTTTTCCATCTTTAACGTCCAGGACAAATAAATGCTTTTAGCTAAATATACCAGACAAAAAATTAAAGGTACATTTGTTTTTGTGATTGAAAATATTTTAAAAAAATAATAATTTTTTTTTTACGTTTTAGTTTGTTTTGAGGATATTAAAAATGAATTTTTTTAAAAAAAAATATTTGTCATCAAGGATATTTGATGACTGATTTTATATCTTGAAAAAAAAAAAACTAATTCAATCTCAAATTTGGACTTTAATCAATGTCTCAATGTTAATTTTATCCTTTTCTATTTTTTATTGAATGTCGGCATGCTAGTTTACGTCTCATAGTCTGTGTCTTGTACCCCAAAAGACATGGCCATCTTTAGATGTTCGCATCACTCCTCTAGTCTAGGATGATGATGGTTTATCATGATGTGATTTTTGCAAGAAAGTCTTGGGTGTTGGCAGAAAAGCTCACTGATAAGGATAGTTTGTCCATTTTTCTTATAGATTAAAGTTACCCAGAAAACTAATTCGAATTGATGTTTCAGCGTTTCAGGAGATTGCGAGATGTAATTATTCAGAGTAGCCAGATGAACTGTTTCTATAGTCTTGGTCCACCATGTATAATCATTCAACACACTACGAAAGTCAAATTTCAATGTTAGCAGTTATCATTGCTTCAACAGGTGTGGAAAATATGATGCAGGAGCAGGCTCCTCCTGCTTCTTCAACTGTGGACGTGGTTGACAGTATTATGAGCCCGTAACTATGACATTTTCATTCCTCAATGCATGATGAAGACCCAGATCAGCTTTGCTATCTCCTTGGCATCAAACAATTGTCTTTCAGTTTCTCAAGAAAGCAAAACTACTGTGGAAGTTAAGGAAATTGAATCACCAGAGTTCATACACATCAAGGATGTTCCAAGTATTATCTTCTAACAATTCCATCTTTATTTACATGGTTTTTACAGATCAATACTATCCATACATAAATAAGGTGGGATTGAAATTTCACCTTATTCATATAAATGAATTAGATGTTTGATTACTTTTATTGAACTTTGTAAAAGCAATTTCAGTATTATTACTAGTAGGCACCTGGATGATTAGTTCTTGAATCAAGAGAACAATACACTGATTTTGCAGAGACAGCTCGATAATTCATACTATGAATGGCTTTTTCGAATTCTTCTGACCACGCTTTCTCCTTGGATTAGAACTGATCATGCAGGAGAAGGCATTGACAAGCTCGGGATCTTCATCAGTTACGAGCATCCTGGCTGCACCTGGGTCTGCAAGCAAGAGCTTAGCCACAAGGTATCCAGCAATGGACCATGTCTGGAACAGGCGTGATTGTTTTCCAATGAACCTCGCCTTTTTGGTGTCATAATATTCAGGCCATTTGTCTCTTGATATGCGTTTCTCAGCAATATCGACTGCTCTTGCTGCTATTTCTGGTCTATTCATCTTTATGCATGCAACTGTCAGCTGAGAGAAGCATTATGAATGTAAAAAAATCTATTAATACTCAGGATGTAAAATGGACTCTGGTAAAAAGAAAGAGTTATACATAACAAACAGACATGGGTATGACACTGGTATATGCCTAATTGATCAGCTGCAGACATGAATCATCAAATAGAAGAATCAATCAAGCATTCTTACGAGTCTACCAGCAAGAATAGTGCACCAAAACTCAAATTACCAATGTTGCTGTTTATTTCTGTCTTTTTACCGATTTTTTTTTTTCCTTCTCTGATTAATTCTTACTTTTCACTAAAAAATTTACTAGTACAAAGATTGGCAAAGGATACCACCATCACTAACCTGCCACAGAAGAGTTGGCCAGGAACCTGCATTGTGGTAAGACCAAGGCCTGCATCAAACACAACAAATTCATGACTGGATGAAAATCAAGAGAAAGTGAAAAAGATGTGATCGAGTTTAATAAGGTAGCATCATTACGTGTTCTTAGGATCACTTCCAGTGATAATTTGCCACTCCTGACCTTCAAGAGCTGGATAACAAATCTTCAATGGCATGTCTGCTACCAAATCTGACCACTTGGCTTCAATGAGATCCAATATCGCATTTGACTGATCTCTTGTTGCAAGACCACTTACAACAGACCATATGTTTCCAAGAGAAAAGAATCGGAAATCCATATGAGCTGGTTGTAAGTTTCCAATAAGGTAGCCTCCTTGGTTGGGCATCCATTCCACCAACCAAGGAGAAACCTGATCTGGGTAAATGTTGAACTTATTAACTGCATCGTAAGAGTACTCTTCAGTCTTGTAACGGTAAATTTCATTTAATTTTCTTAAATCGATCCAGTAATACTCTCTGATATGGAACGACAGAGCTACTAGACGATTGTTCAAAGCTCGTAAGAGATCAGCTGATCCATCCTCTGGGGCGAGCATCTCCTTTGCACAAAGTAAGGCGGAATAAAAGAGTGCCTGCAAGAGAAAAATACATTCTATCAGAAAATTAATTGCAAAAACCATTTCCAAATCTCAGCATCCTCTTCAGTCTGATATAACCAAAATCTGGCAGAAAGATGCTTCGGCAGAATATTATACTGAGCATCCATTAGAGCTAAGTGATTTCAACCTATTCAACTGAAACCAACCACCTTTAACCACTCAATAATATACAGCTAATCCATCTTGTGCACTTTGAAACTACAGCCAGAAAAAGCATTTAAGCCAACAGCCTTACCGAATAGCAGCTTCAACCCACCCAAATCCTACAGACGCTGGCCTCAACTAGTCTAAATCCTGCAAACTCTTTACCTGACTCTGGGCATATTGATGCCATCAACATATCCTAATTTCATAATCACAGAATTGGTTCAAGACATTTATTTGTACAATCATCTGACAAAAAAAAGGGCAACATCCAAATTTCCTACAAGGACATCCTTCTTCAATTGAATCTCCCTTGCTACATGGATTGGCTGGGTATTTCAAATTTGAAAATGCTTCTAAATTATCTGAAAAACTACTAAAAAATGAATTACCTGGATTTCTAGAGGGTGCCCATGAATTCCCATTCTGCGATCTATCATGCAAGAACCATCTGTCACCAACAATGTTGGGAACATGTCAAAACCATCAGCAAGACATAACCTCAGAATCATCTTAATTCCAGTTTGCACATCGATCCTCTCCTGAACTGAGAGATCACCAGAGCATTTCCCATATGCACGTAACAAGATAATCCACCATAATCCTAATATTGGCATGATAAAGAAAATATCATCAACGGTAGCAGTCAAACACTTTATCATGAACGAAACTTCTTGACATGAAATTTAATTACCAGAATCAACTGGTGCAACACGGCCAATTGCTGCCTCTCCAAAGTCAGGATCCAATACCTCCTCTGTTGCAGAATCATCACCATCCAAAGGAAAAGTGCGCACCTTGAAACTAGCAGGCATTAATCCCGGTCCAGGACTGTGACAGTCCATTGTTTTCTCCCAACTCTGCAATATAAGAAGTCATTGCAGCAAGTCAGATAACAAACAAAAGACGAAGTATTTTTAAACACTCGTTCCTTCAACCAAAAAGCCCAGCATAATCAACGATTAAATTACCTGCAACTGAAGCGTATGAAGGAGGAAGTTCCGGACAATATCATATTCTCCTTTCAACAGAAAAGCAATACCAGAAGGTATGAAGTCTCTAATGAAGACCTGGTCATAATTTAACACACTGGAACTGGTGGGATCATTGGCAGCAATCGTTCCAATTGGACTGCCACAATAATGAACTACAGAATCCCGCAGTAGCTCCCATGCTTCTTCCTCGGTAGGGTCTACACTAACCTTGCGAGAGGCATCTCTACCTGTTCCTGCAGCACCATTAGTTGCCAAACTCTCCTCTTCCTTATTTGCTGAACCATTAGATGTCAAAACCTCCTTTTCCCGCATCAACTGTTGAGTGTCCCCAAGCTCCAATACACCCGGTGTGTTCACTGCCCCATTCAGGTTTAATGTCTTTGCACTATCTACAAACCAAGTTCCATTTCCTCCTTCTGCAGTTACACCACTAACTCTTTCTGCCTTCTGGCATTTGCACCTCAGAAGCTGCAGTCTCTTGATCGTTGCATTCACAGACAGATCACCGTCACCTGATCTCTTAAACCAATGTTTTCCTATACAATTCTGCTGAACACTCGAACACTTGAACATTTTCATATGCCTTGAGGCCCTTTTCTTTACATAATTTATATGCTTAGAACGGAATGCCAAATCTAAATTGTTAAAACAAAGGTCAGAACTGAAACTGCGAGGACCAGCCCCAGACAAAACTTGCAGAACTGCATCCGAAGTCGCCATCAACAATATGCTTATCAAATAAATTGATGCTCACTAAACTCAAAATCACTTCGATCAAAATGAGTCTCAGAACCCAGCTTTAACTCAAGACGCCTACACAAAAAACAAAGTTAGAAAGTGCTCTGGTGATGCAAGAGTTATAATTTCGGAAATCATCAATTCGAAACTAGCATCAAAATTATCAAACCACGTGCAACATGCAAAGTAAAGGACTTGAACTTTAAATTGCATTACCTTATCCTTAGTAACCGAGAATATATAGAACTTGTAACCATCCTACAAATTTAAGCCAAGCTCAGCCTAACTATACCCTTTCTTTTTCTCATTTTGAAACTCAGACAGAGCGATCCAGGGAAAGTTTCATTATCTTGTTTCTTTCCCAAGTTTTCTCATGAACCAACCATGCAAAAAAAAAAGTCCTTTCAGGCATTCCATTTGTCCTTTTCAATAACAAAAACACAAGAAACCTCTCTAAAATCCAACAAAAAACCACAACTCTACCTTATCAATAACTCAAACAACGTCATCTCCAAATAAATCACATAAAGTTTCAAACTTGAACAGAATTCACACAAAATGATCAATCTTTAGATATAATCAATCTCAACAACCAACAAAACAAGCTTAAAACTTTAATGGGTACCTGCCTTTATATCAGTTTATGATCCAGAAATGCAAAAAACAAGTAAGAGAACAGCGTACAGCCCAAACCCAGATAGCAAAACATATAAAAACAATTACTAAACAAGTGCTTACCAATAAAAATTTGGAGCTGCTGATATAATTGGCAAGAGAGGTTTTTGATTTTTTTAATGTTGTAGTAAAATATCTCTATTGGCTTCAAAAAGAAACTAGAGAAAAAAAAAAACAATGACTGTCGATTCTTTTGTGGTTGTTTAATGTTTATGTTGTATGCATAAACCCGAGTACGAATGAGAAAATCATGTAGTTATTCAACTTACGTTTCCTTTTTTTGGCTGTTATTTAGTTGGTTGATTTCTTCTTCTTCTTCTTTTTCTGGTTATTTTAAAGAATTAATAATTATTCTTAAAGAAAAAAAAAAAAAAAAAAGGAGTTGTGGGCCTATTTTATTTCTACTTTTAATTCTCAAATTTCAAGCTAGAACTTAGACAAAAAAAAAAATATATATATATATATATATATAATTGATTAGTAATTAAAAGGAGAGCGGTATTATTTTTCTTCCAAAATTACGTTGGGGACCTGAGTTAGAAAAAGAAATTGCATTAAGTTTTATGTTTTTTCAGAACAAAAAATAATTAAAAGTTCGTAGATCATAAAAATATTTTACTTAAATGAAAACATTTATTTATTTATGTGGATAATATATGGGCCTACTTGAATATTGGGGCAGAAGTGTGTGTATGTGAAGTGCGTGTCAGAAAATGTTGAGCACGTGGCTAAAAGCAAACCAACCGCTACCAACAAAAGTTCAGCCATTTGAGCTAATCTGATCATCCACGCGCGTCCAACTACTTTTTCACTTCACCTTTTCAGTATATTTTCGATAATAAGTGGATTTGTTACCATTGATTACCAATATAAATTCATATTTTAGGTTTGTTTGTTTTTCGTTTTAAAAATAGTTTTAAAAAAAATTATTATTCTTTTATTTTTTATTTTAAAATAATTTTTTTTTAGATTATTTTAACTTGTTAAGTCTGATATGCTATATTTTAAATATTTTTAAAAATATAGATAATGTTGCTTACGTTATTTAAAAAAAATCTCGTTCACACACTCTTCACAAAGCCACCGACAATAGAAACAATTTTCTTAAGAAACAAAAACACATTTCGATTAATATTCTTAAACGACATACTGTGGTTATTTTTCGATTGTCTCTTTAAGATTTTTTTCCCTCGATGTTTCTTTCACGTGTTAGATTTTTTTTTCCTTTTCTCTTGATATTACTTTTTATTAACTTTTTTCTATATTTTCATTATTTTCTTTTTTTGGTATACTGTCCCTTTCACTCTTTTATATTTACAGGATGAGTCCCCATCAAAACGCAAAACATTGCAAGATTAGCTGAGACCAGTGTCTGGTTCTTGTCATCTGTCCCGCCGCTTGCGTTCCCTCTTCCATCAAATTAAAATCTTCATCATCTCCTCGTCTGACCATGGCCTTTTTTCAAGGATTTTTTGTGGCTCACACAGGAAAAGAAAAGAAAAAAAATCATAGCTCAAGGCTTGTTGTTGGATTGTGGACTAAAACCCAGGCGATTGCCAGCCCAGTCCATTCCTTTGGTTTTTCTTTAGTTCTTTTGCCATGAGGCCCCTGACAGCTGAAGATACAAAGCTAATGTATAATTTAGATTGATCGAATCTACGAGTTACTTGTTACGTGACTTGGACCGGGGGGGTTGATCTTATACTTATGGCAATAACACCGCCCTTAAACAAAGACAAAGGAATAATAAACCTTAAAACAATCACCGCTCATTGTGACTGTGAATGAATATACCTTGCCAATTTCCCCTTCTTCTCCATAATCGAAACCTATCTCCTCCGAGCATTGCTTCTCTCTTCCTCATAGAATCCTTCTTTACCCCCAAAAAGTTCTCCAACCTCCTGCCCTTTTCTCGCTTTCACAATGGACCGCTGCTTCTTGACATTCAAACATGACGAGCCAAACCAAAACAGACTCTTGCTCCTGCGTTTTCAACTCCGATATGCTATATTTTGTCAATTTGAAAGCTCAAGGTTAGACCCTTTTAGAGCTCATTACAAATTTTATTATTACATGGTGTTTTTATCTGTTTTTGTCTGGTTTATTGAGGATTGTCTGAAATCCGATGCGGGTTGTTGTTGAAGTTTTAAGTGTCAAGGGAATCTGATTTGATTGGAAAAATTGGAACCTGAATGGATGAAATAGTAATATTTTATTGATCTTGGATGGTAAAATTTATGGCAAGTTCAACGCTTGTGTTTGGTTTCTTGAATTTGATTGTAATTTTGGATGTGGATTTGTTAAAGCTGTGGACTCGTCAATTTTTCGTTGAGGAGTCGTGGATGGCACCGAATGGAATCGGAGCTTAGTTGCCATAAATGTTTGATTATTGTGGATGTTATCGCGAAGTTTGAGGTTAAGTAAGCTCTGATTGGTTATAAAATAAGTTGTAGCATAAAGAATGCTCGTGGAATAGGTTGGACCTACATGGGATCTAAGTGACACTTTTGATTTGATGAACGTGTGTTTAATGTAAGTTGAATAGAGCTTCTATACCTCAGGTTCTGTCGAGTTGGAAGTGATTTCTTTGTTAAAGTGTTGTCAAGTTGGAAGAATCCTTGAATGAGTTCTTTGCTCGTGTTAAAGAACATATTGGTTTTCTATCTCAGCTGAGACCTTGTCTTCTTCCATGCTTTTCAACTTGGTACAGGGGAAGAGAGAAAGTCTCCTCTCAAGCTGTTATTAATTGCAGGCATATCATGCAGGACCACTACTGTAGACTATGCTACTCTTGAATTTCCTAAAATAGTTCATGGAATTCTTTCTTGTTTCAAATATTCATGTCGATTGTTGGAAAATATAAAGATTGTGCATGATTTTTATTATTGGATGCTATTGGATGCTGTGCCCTCTATTCAGCATGTGACCACAGTTCATAGCATGGTTACTTGAGCTTATTTCATCAAAATGGGTATATTGTTCATGAGTTATGAATGGAAGGCCATTGCATAAAGAGTATTAGGTATTATGTGGAGCTTAATGCCAACTGTTCGCAATTATGGATAATGGATGGTTCTGTTTATAAGCCAAATGATTGAGTTAGGACTTGGGAGTACAAGACTTATTATTTCTCGAGTGATTAAAAGATGACCCCACTCATTAAAATTTTGGTTAAATTTGTTGTTAGACAATTATAGCTGATCAAGCTGAAGTGCTGCCTGTAATAGTTGAAACTATCTGGATGATTATACTCTTGTAATGCAGGCTCGGTTATGGACTCAGGAGAGCTGAGTATAATGATGGCCTCTCATTAGATAGGAATGAGTGAAAGGACCGGGTTTCCTATGTTAAAGAGAGCCATATCCTATGTGGGCTAAAAGAAGGAAATCAAGAAAGAAAAGAAAAGAAAATAAAGAAATGTCTACTCCTTGAGCTTGGTAAGTATACAGCTACTCTACCTTCCGTTGCAATTAGCTTCACTATGTGAGAATAACAGATATATGAACATACACAAAATGTCTCACTGTAGATTGTTATTCAAGGGAAATTCCTTGATCTGTATTGAACTGATATCCAAACATTTGATTTGTTGAGAAAATGCAGAACACAATTATGCAAATTATTTGAAGAACAAATGCGGATTCATAAGTGTTTTTCCACTACTGTAAACCAGGCAGTCTAAATGGTGTGGACCCATCGGCGCAAATTTCCGGGCGGCACAATGCCATTGGAAGTTACTGCAATTTGGCATGCATACATCAATTTGCACCTAACGAGTCCAAGTCTTGGCCTTTCTTTCCCCTGCATCGAGGTAAAGTGAGTAAATGCAATCTTTTTCTTATACTGTGGATTTTGTGCTGTTTACAAATCTTATACATTTCTTATTCGTTGTCTTACCATTCTTGCGTTTCAGTATTTTGAGTAGTTTACTACCTCAATCCTTAGATGAAGCCAACCTTTTTGGTTTAGGGCCAAATTAGATGGAGAAAAAAAGATTGTTGTGTGCTGGTATAGATTGTTAGAGAAGGCTGAGGCAATTAAGATTAGTTAATACTAGACGACTTGTGTGCTCTATTCATGATACTCGACTGGTTGCCCTTATCAAACCATAAACCATGCTTTAGGGTGATAATGTAGAAAGTAGTGCGTCTCAAGTCACTGCAAAAAGTTGGCGTCAGCATTGGCAAGGTCGTGGTTCCTTACCATGAAAGCAAAGAAAATTCATGACTGCACATATATTCCTACTTTCCTCCTCTTAAATTTAAATTTCTAAAATTTATTTTACCATGGATAGCATAGTTATGAAACTCATTTAGAACCCGGTTGATCTGTATCCTAAACTGGTTCAGAAGAAAAAACAGTGGAAGAAAAAATTGTAGGATATGATCCTATCTTTTTTTACCTAGTTATGCTTTGATGTTTGATCGCACCGATTCGATTCTTCTTCAAGCAGGGGCGGAGCCCGGGGAAACTGTTCCTATTTTTTTTCTTGAACTATTTAAGATTTCAAGGTTAAAAAACTATTATAATTTAAGTTTTGGTCTCTTTTAAAAACCTTTTTCTAATCTCATCCCTTTCTAAAAATCTCCTGACTTGGCCACGGTAACCGGGGATGTCTTAAATCTGATTTTACAAGGATAAAAAAATTAAATGGTTTATATTAAATTAGTTGAAAAGTTTTTATAAAATTGGATCCGGTGGATGATACTGAGAAGTGTCCAATTTGCTTGGAGTGCCGTTCTTGGGTTCCTAGAGTTTTTGGCCTTTTAGGGAGCAAAATTACTATTGAACCCTACCCTTCACATTTTTACTTCTACAAAGTCACTGTTGTAAAGTTTTTTTTTCTTTCACGAATTTGGTTTTTTTAATTAATTTTATTTAATATTTTTAAATTGTTTTAATATTCTAGTATTAAAAATAAATTTTAAAAAATAAAAATAAAATATATTATTTTAATATATTAAAAAATCAATAGCCATCTCAGTACCGAAAATGCTCAAGATTTACAACTGTAAAACCTCCCCTTCCAAATTCATCGGAGCATTCCTCGCAGCTATTTACCTCCCACCCCCTTTGAAAACCCCAAAAATCCTTTCTCCGGTACTCTCACGTTCCCTCTCAAACCCATCACCTCAGCAAGGACATTATAGTCATTTCACCCACCCCTGAATCCCAAAATATCCTCACCGCTTTAAAACTCCTCTCTCTCTCTCTCTCTCTCTCTCTCTCTCTCTCTATCCTTGAACCCATCGAATGATTCGAACCAAACAGTCCGGATCCTTAAAACAAATCTCCACCATCCATCCGTTAATCCAACGGTGATGGTAAGTCGGCGATTCGGTTTCCCCTTATGTTTCTATCTCTCTCAGTCATAAACCCTAGCGAGCCCCCACGATAAGATAGACAGAAACACACACAAACACTCTCCCTCCCTCCCTCTTTCTTGCAAACGTCTCTTTTAGTTTATTTATTTTTCAAAAAAATTCAGTTTTTTTTAAAGAAAACCATCTTCTCTCTCAACCCAGATCTTTCTTTTTTAAAAGATTTTCTCAGTGCTTGTAAACAAGTTGTTGGATTTTGTTTTTTGTTTTTTTATGTTTTAGGAATCTTAATCGACTAGGTTCTGTATCTTTAGCGGGTTTTTTTTTAAAAAAAAAAAACAATTGTGTGGTTACGATGATGCTTGTTTTAGACCATAGTGTGTGTCGATTACTTATGTGCGTGGGTTTGATTCCGAGTTAACCCAGTTTATTTTGATGGCTCAGTGAGTCGATTTCGTAGATCTGAACTCGTGGAGCGTCCATGACAGTTTTAGTTCCTTCCCCCGCTTTATTTGGACTGTGAACCACGTGGCAGGGAGAACCGAGTCTTTTTATCAGTAGGGTAGCGAGTGAATTTGGTGACTCTTTGGTTAGTTGACTCGGTGAGTCGAGGATCGAGAAGATCGAGTCTCGGGTGCGTCTGAACGGGGTCTGAGAGGCGAGGATGCCGTCGGTGGGATTGCGAAGGACGACGAGGGTGTTTAGCGTGGTTAAAAGTGTCGATGGAGCCCGGGTTCTGCGGTCTGGGCGGCGTTTATGGCCAGAATCCGGTGATGGAAAGCTCAGGAGAAGCAGTGATGGGGACGAGTTGTTTCAGACAATAATCAAGAACACCAACAACCATATCAAGAATCAAAATAGCAATACTAATCTTAAGTACAAGGAGAATAATGGGTGGACCCATGATGTTAAACTGAAAAAAGATCGAGGTATTGTCATTGCCATTGCAGCTCCAAAGAAAATTAAGAGGGTAAAGAGTGAGAAGGAGAAATTTGGGATTGTTTATAGTAGGAAAAGGAAGAGACTTGGTGGTGAGAAGAGCGAAAACCCCGAGGATAAAAAGTTTGGGATTCAGTTTTCACGTAGGCAGCGGAGGAAGGGCAGTGAGAGCCAGGAGAGTCTTGTGTGTACTCCTCAGCTTGTCGCCTTAGTTGAGGATTGTAGTAGTAGTAATGGTTGGTTGTCTTGTTTTTTGAGTTCAGTTTTGAGGCATGCCATGAGAGTCAGTTTGAGTCTTTCTGAGCTTGCTGATTTTCTCTTGTCGGATCCAATTAGCAGTGTTTTTGCCTCAAATGGACTACATTTTGTGCGGGTTAGTTTCGGTTCTTCTTATATTATGGATGCCTTCTGTCTTAGTTTTTTAGTTGGTTTCTGAATTATGTTGTTTCCAGCTTCATACAAGTGACTTTTAGCCTCTCTTTTTTTTTAAGAGTATCTCAAATTTTTGAAGTTGGGTTTTGATCAGTATTTAAGATTTAGATGATATGCGATTTATAAATACCCCTAACATTGCTCTCTCTCTCTCTCTCTGTTTAATTTTTTTTTTTTTTTCTCTCAGGACCTTCCTTCTGATAGAATTGGAATTTGCAAGTTTTTCGAGACTAGGCAGCTTCTGCCGATGTTTTCTGTGGATTTTTCTGCAGTCCCTTCATGTTTTGCGTTCATGCATCGCAGTTTGTTTGTTAAGTTTAGATGTCTGTCTCTTATACCTGTAAATAACTCGGTGGATGGGGATGATGATGATGATGAAATCATGAGTGAAAGTAAAGGAGATCAATCATGCACGGCCACAAAGACTGATTTCACTGAGAAAATTACAGTTGTGCCCAAAACTGATAGTTATGGGTGTAGGGTGGTGTTACACCCATCTGTTAGAGCTTCCAAGTTGACTGGTCGAAACACCCAGCACAGAAATGGATTAAATTCCCGTGGTATTCAGAAAAGGAGGAGCTCACTCAGGAGAGGGAGACCTAGAAATTCTTTCATTGCTGGCTTGCACAAAGCTAATGGTGCTCTAGTTTCTGATTTAATTAGTAGTAGGAAAATTGGCATCCCTTTCTCCTCTGTTGTGTCTAAGGAAAAGCTTAGAAGGTCAATTCGAAGTAGCCCTGCAGCAAGCATCAAAGAGATGAATTGTGCTGCAGTTGGAGTAAAGAAGGGCATTGACCTATCTAGCTGCTCTGCAAATTTACTGATTACTGAAACAGACAGATGTTACAGGATAGAAGGGGCCACTGTCATGTTAGAATTTACTGATTCAAAGGACTGGGTGCTTGTGGTTAAGAAAAATGGGTTAACTCGATTCTCTCACCTGGCTCAGAAAATTATGAGGACTTGTGTTTCCAACCGTTTCACTCATGATATAATTTGGAATGGGGATGGCAACTGGAAACTAGAATTCCCAGACAGACAGGACTGGTTCATTTTCAAGGAATTGTACAAGGAATGCTCTGATCGCAATGTTCCTGATTCTGTTTCAAAGGCCATACCTGTCCCTGGAGTAAGGGGAGTGTTAGACAATGATGATGGTGGCAGTGCTCCCTTTTCTAGACCATATGCATACATCTCTTCTAACAATGATGAGGTAGCTAGAGCTTTGTCAAGGAGCACAGCAAGTTACGACATGGATTCTGAAGATGAGGAATGGCTTAAGAAGTACAATAAGGAGTTTTTAGCAGAATCTGATCATCTTTCGGAGGATAACTTTGAGTTGATGATTGATGCCCTTGAGAGGTCATATTTCTGTGATCCAGATGACTTCACTGATGAGAGTGCAGCAGCGAAATATTGTAAGGATTTTGGTAGAAGAGAATTGGCTAAAGCTGTGTATGGTTACTGGATGAAAAAACGGAAGCAGAAACGATCACCACTGCTTCGGGTGTTTCAGGTAGCAGCATAACAGTAGTCTACAACTTTTGCAGTTTGAATTGACCATTCTATTATTTTGTATCTCAATAATATATTTGAAGTGTAATTTTGCATCATGTAGATATTGAGGAGTTTTAAAGAAATTTCCTGTGCATTTGTGCTTTGCTATTGTTCGCTTCTGGTTTCAATTGGTGGGGTGACTATAAGAAAATTTTCCAAAATAATAACCAGAGTAGGGAAACATTGATGAGTAAAAAGCTGTGTGTGTTTTCCTTGCCTGTGGCATCAATTGCCTTGCCAATAGGTTGACAAGATATCCATTTAGCAATATTATTCATTAATTGGGTGACAGAAGAACGAAAAAATGGTAAAATAAATTATTTCAAATAAAGATTGTGTTTCCACATGCAAGTGACGAGCTTGCCATGTCAATGACCAAAAGTTGTCGCACATTTTCTGCCTTCTCTTGCTATTAGTAATCCATTAACTTTGATGGGGGTACATGAAGCTGAACCACCTGTTTGTGTAAAGTTAAATTTCCCATTGTGGTGAGTTGTAATTACTATGAAATTCTGGATGGTTGTTTGTCATTTAGATTGATCTTTAAATTCCATGTCATTTTTTTTTTAATTTTACCCTGTTCTCTTGCCATTCTTTTCCCATTCATCATGTAGTGGTTTACATGTGTGCTAATTGAGACTGATAATGATTATATTGGCTAATCTGATCAAACCTGTACTGCGTAAGAGAAGGTCATTCAAACGACCTCCCAGTCAGTTTGGAAGAGGCAAGCAACCAAGTCTATTGCAAGGTATTTGTCTGTTTTACTTCAGAATCTTTTTATAATATTTACAACCTAGTCAACAGATCTTTTAACTCTACTATATTTCTTAGTCAAGTATGTATTATGTGTTGTGAAGTTTCATACCCAATGATTCCCGGGAGTTTGAAGAATGGCTATTTTAATAATGGATCCTATTATCTGGTTCTTGTCCTGTCCAGTATTGTAGTCTATTATCTGGTTCATTCTGTTTTTTAGTAGTGTTTTATTGTGATCACGTCTGCTCATTATCTACACTTTCTTATCTTTTTCAGTTCTCACTTCACTGCATTTATCATAGATTAGCTTTTATGTCCTCTAATTCTATTGCCATACAGCAATGGCAGCTGAAAAAGATGCTTTGCATAGTGCCTTGCGTAAAGTTGAAGAAGCCAAAAATTCAGTGAAAAGATCTGTAGAAGCCGCCATACTCAAGCGTCAAAAGGCACAGTTGCTCATGAAGAATGCAGATTTGGCAACCTTCAAAGCTGCAATGGCGCTTAAAATTGCTGAAGCTGCTCTTGCTGCCAGTTCAACAGATGTTGCTGTCACTCACTTTTGCGATTGATTGGTAATGGGTATCCCTGTTGCTACCACTAATTGAGTTGGACCAATAATTACTGCCGGAAGGATTACATCCCATGGGTGTTTTTGATGCCTTTGGAGGACAATGCTAGGTATTGTAATTTTGTATAGATTTGATTGAATGTACATTCTGTATTAGTAAAACCTCACACCAAATGTTTTCACAAGGCACTTCGGTTGATGTCCTTGGAAAAAAAAAATTGGGAAAAAATGAAAATTTCACGGGAAAAGTTTTACCCTACTGTCGAATCTCATTCTCTTGGCATGCTGGGCAAGAAACGTGCATGATTCATTATCCTGATCACTCCATAGAGATGTATGTTGTGCTTACATTTTGTCAGGTTAGTATCTCTTATCAGCTTGATCAATATGATACTTTGTGGTTCGTTGCGGGTCTTTCTTCTCAGCTTGAGCAACCTTTAACAGTAGCTTCCTGAATACTGTTAACTGTGTTGGTCTGAAATGATGGAGGGCTGTGGCAGCCTGTTTTATGTTAGAGTCAAATCAGTCTCTGGAAAGCTTATCAAGACGGTTGAAGTGCAAAGCTAAGCAATTCTTTAATTTCTTTCCCTGATTGGTTGGTATGGAATTGTTAATGAGCTTAAACCCAAGAAAGCTTATCAGGACTGATGGCCAAGGCTTGTATGGTGACCCCTGATGTTTTTTCACCTTCATCTTTCAGTGCTTGGTGCGTTTGCTGCTTATACAGGGTTATTATATTTGTATATGTTAAAGAAAAGGGCTGTAGCAGCAACTTCCATACGCTTGTATCTTGTGTGTCCCATTTGATGTTTTGGCTCAAAGTTTCACGGGTCTCCTCGAAACATCATCCACCTGGCTTGGCTTCAGGACTTGTGCACCGCTGTTTTTAATCCCCGTTCACTAATTGACGGTGCACACGGATTACGGATTCCTGAGCTGTCAATGTTCCAGCTAGGGAGGGAGCCGCTCTTCCCGGATGTTAGAAGTGGGAATCTTGCCCCCTTAATGATGCATGATGTATTTTAGGTCTATTGGATCTTGGGCTATTCAATTATTGGACAAACCGGGACTCCTTTATTGATGATGCCGACGGATTTCACTCTCGGATCACTTGGTTATTGATGTTGGCCGGTGTTTATTGATGACCTGTTTAGTTCGTGTTCTACAAGGAGCTCGTGCCATGCTAATGCGGCCCCCAGAGCTTAAAGGACTGAGCGTAGATCGAAGTTGGTTCAATTCCCGATCAGTTGCGAGATAAAATTAAGGTTCTTGAAGAAAAAATGAAGATCAGACGGAAGATTAAGCACTCTTCTGGAGGGACAGCGTGGTCACAATGTGCTCTTTCTCATGGGCCTTTTAACGAACAGTTCATGGTTATCCTGATATGAATGTTTGTCTGTAGCTTTTTAACGGGCCTTGTAAAGTTTCTGCCTTGGAAACCACCTGCTTGTGTTTTTTAATTTCTTTTTTTATTATTATTATTGGATAAGCATTACACAAGTGTAATGCATTGAGAGAGATTTAAATTTTAAATTTAATAACGTGTAAAGTGCTTATAAATTCCATAATCTAACAAAACCCTTCAAAGGCCAAGGATTATTGGACGAGCTGCTTGTAGCCCTTTATGGAGGATTTGATTTTCTTTAAAACGACAGGGATTAGGTTCAACATCTTTGATTAATCTAGGATCTAATACGTGCTTGACCATAGAAAGTGTATTTGACATCATGTTCCATGCTGGTTGGACTCACGACCAGGACACTCTAAAGGCTTTTGTTTTGTCTCTTTTATCGTCAATTCTCCTAGACCAGCCAGGTCTTCGTTACATGACTATAAAGAACTTCTTACGATCTGATGTTCGGCCCATGTTGTTCTTATCCTTTGCCACAACGACATGGGATGAGTCTTCAGGCCTCAGGAGCAAGACTGGTTAAGGTTACAGGGGTAACTGGATTACATTTTGAAAGCTACAAACCCTGAATAGTTTTTAGAAGGACATGACGCTGCCAAGTAACCATTTTATGGGGTAGGTTGTAACTGTGGGGTTTGTGGCTTGTTTTTTATTTCCTGGAGGTTGGATTTTATGTTATCAGCCGGCCTTTAAGTGATTGACTTTTGTGAAGATGTCTAGTTGATGAAGCCAAAGTTGTGTAAGAAGGGGTAATTCTTTAGAATTTGAAAATTAGTCTCTTACAATCCATGCGATTTGAACTGGTTAAGTGGATTAGGATCCTAATACATGAAGCAAGACAGAAAAACATTGGATGACGTTGAGTTTCTGGTCTGATTATGCTCAATAGAAAGAGTTTGTTAATTTTACCAAATATTTTTCTCAGAAAATCTATGCGTTGAAATAATGGATTCTGTGCTCCTAAACTATGTGATTGAATAAATCCTTCTCTATCTGTTGCGTTGCAGGTCGAGGATTCCTTCTATTTCTCCTTCTTCAAACTCTGATTCATGTTTTTCATAAAGAAATCTCTGATCATGATAGAACAAGATCCATTTTGCATATATAGGGACTCCTTGGTTCAAGAGTCACTCTAATGGTTGAAATTTCTCGATGCGTGATTTCAGAAAGAATCTTTCGGTAGATTACATTACTCAGAAAGAGTTAATGGTGTTCCTGTTGATTAGCATCCTTCTAGTCCGTAGCCTACCAGTGCTTTCTCAGACCCTTACTTGTGCCAAAGTGAGGAAATGGGGATTCCTTTTGCAAGTTCTTCAAGAGAAGAGTCGATGTAAAAAGGGTTATATTGCTCGTATCCTTCACTATTTAGAGATTCTTCCTTTGTATTAATGCTAATGGCCGAGATTCAGAAAAACAAAGTACATAAGAGTAATTTTAGTAATAAGCAATCGCAGAGTTTGAGGATATGCTTATCCGTTTGGAATTCTAGCTGTAACGTAAGAGGGCACCAAGTTACTGGTATGGGACTCGAAGACAAACAAAGGTATCTGTCATTGTCGTCAGAAGACCAAGAACCTGTCTTAGTTTCCTCGGACACAACGACGTAGAATAGAAAAATATGTAGAAATCCAATCCTTCTTTTTCTTGACAAAATTGTGGATACCTTTGTGCAAAAGCTTTCATTTTCTGACAACTCTCTAATAATACTCTTCTCTGTCGTTATCTTGCCTTTTCTTGTGACCTTCTTCACCTATATAAACTGTGCCCTCCAAAATCAACTCATCACTATTTCCAAATATAACCAAAACATTGTTAAAGTGGTTTGATTCAGGACTTACAAGTCTAGAAAATCTCACATGTTTAAGTCCTTGCAAGTTCATCTTGCACCATAACAAAGTTGGCATAGTTCAAAGGTCTTGGTGTTTTTTATAGCTTGAGAATACAGGTTAGTAAACCATGGTTGAGGCTTTTGCTGGCAGACATGACCTTGCAAGGTCAACGAGGTCGCTGAGCACAAGGTCTCCGAGCATGAGGAGTTTAATGTCAGGAAGTAAAAGAAATTGGGCCTCAGCGAGTATTCGCGAGGTGTGGGTGAATCAAGGAGACATGTTTCAAAAGAGTGGGAGAGAGGAAGATGAAGAGGAGCTTAAATGGGCTGCAATCGAGAGACTGCCTACATATGATCGGTTGAGAAAAGGCATGCTCAAGCAGGTTAGGGGTAGTGGAAGTGTTCGCTATGAAGAGGTTGATGTTGCCAATCTAGATGTTCAAGGCAGGAGGCAGCTCATAGAGAGTATACTCAAGGTTGCTGAAGAGGACAATGAGACATTTCTTCGTAAGCTGAGGGAAAGGACTGATAGGTCAGACTCTTTCTTCGTAAGAGTATACTCTTGTTTATGATTTTTCCTAAATGTGCATAAACAACCTCTCTTTTATTGAAAACGTTGACTTGTTTAAACAGGGTGGGAATTGTCACTCCCAAGATTGAAGTCCGGTTCGAGCATTTGTCTGTCGAAGGAGATGCATATGTTGGAACCAGGGCACTTCCAACTCTAGTGGATGTTGCTGTGAACAAAATAGAGGTAGTTCCTTTTGTCATTCTAATCATTTCTGCAGACAACTTATTTCAGTTTGACCACGTATAGCTTACAGCAAAAAAAATTCTGAAGAGAGAAGATTGAATTCAATACGCTATATGTGCACTTACTACATCATATTTAATTATAAGCCACTATATATTGTTCTGATAGATGATTTTCTTTTGAATCTTTCGTGGCGATCAGGGACTTCTGGGTTTTTTTAGGCTTTCCCTGTCTAAGAAAAGAGTAGTCAACATTCTCCATGATGTGAGCGGAATAGTGGAACCAATGAGGTACACCTAAGTGATTTTACAGTATTCAATGTATTGCAGCTGTGTTGAAATAGCTTGAACTAGTTGATTCTTGAAAACGTTTGCCTGAAGGCCTTTGCAGAAATTTATGCTCAGTCTGAACTCTACCAGTATGGATCTCGGACTCCAGACTACCTACTCTTGCTTTCCTGCTATCTGTGCCTGTTTGTTTTTTGTTTTTTTTTCCCTCATCCTACCATGTAACTAGTTTCAACTATGGTCATTGCTTATAATTTATCTCCTTTTCGAAACAGGTCAAATCAGGAATTATTGGAAGAACCCAAGATATAACGCTATGCGGTTTTTCATGACATTGACTATCGGTCTTATATTTGGACTTATTTTCTGGAACCAAGGGCAAAAGATGTAAGTGTGCAATATCTGATTTTCTTTATTTATCAATTCTCGTTGATGACAGGAAACAAAAAAAAAAATTAAAACCTTAAAGGGAAAAGAAAAGTTAAAGCTTACTGCAAAAACACCATAAAGTTGCAGTCAGCTAGTCATGTTGAAGTGTTCTGCACAGTTTGGGAAGGATTATTGACCAGTTTTTCTTGTTGCAAAATTACCACCCACTGTTGGAGCCATATTTTCAATGGATAGGTACTAGGAAAGTGATTTCTGTGAATGTTAATTTGTGAATTCATCTTAAGCACTTGCAAACTCTTGTCAACAGAAACAAGCAACAAGATCTCTTCAATTTGCTTGGAGCAATGTATTCTGCAGTCATTTTCCTGGGAGCCACCAACACTTCCTCAGTGATGTCAATTGTGTCGATAGAAAGAACGGTCTTCTACCGTGAAAGAGCTGCTGGAATGTACTCTGAACTGCCTTATGCATTTGCTCAGGTAAAATAAGATAAAACTTAGATGTAAATCATCCGAACACTAGAAAACATACTTGAATGACTAACTGATCCTATCGTGTTCCTTGCAGGTTTCCATTGAGGGAATTTATGTTGCAATCCAAGCTATGGTCTATAGTATATTGCTCTATGTCATGATTGGATTCTCCTGGGAATTTACAAACTTCTTGTGGTTCTATTTCTTCATATTCACTGCCTTCATGTACTTCACACTTTACGGGATGATGCTTGTTTCTCTCACTCCTGGCCATCAACCTGCTGCAATTGTTATGTCGTTCTTCTTGAGTTTCTGGAACCTGTTCTCTGGCTTCCTTGTCCCGAGAACGGTTTGTATTCCCGACGTAGTCCTCATGTAGTTCTATTTCCAATCATCTAGGATGCTGTATGCTTTCGGTCTTTGATTTTTCAGGGGAAAAAACTGAAACCTGACAACTCTTTTTTTGCAGCAAATTCCTCTCTGGTGGAGGTGGTACTACTGGGCTTCTCCAGTCTCTTGGACAATCTATGGCCTCATTACCTCCGAGGTGGCCAACCTCAAAAAAATGATTGAGATACCTGAAGTTGGTCCTGTCGCAGTGAAGGACTTCCTCAAGGCACGCTTAGGATTTGAATATGACTTCTTAGGAGCCGTTGCAGCAGCCCATATTGGTTTTGTTGTACTCTTCTTGTTTAGCTTTGCCTACGGAATTAAGTACTTGAATTTCCAAAGAAGATAGGCAAGAGTCTTGATAGAATTTTCCAGACTGTGTTCTTGTCTGAAATCTGGACAAATTTATCAGTAGTTTGCTTGCCTCCCTCCATTAAATTTTCTATTTCTTCATGGCTTGTGTATCCATTATTTATGTAAGTTCCAATTTATTGTTCTATATAAGATTTCACTGCATGCAGGGTATTTTTTCTTCAGCAATTTCCTTCTACCATCTTCTGTTTCCAACCTCTTGTTTTCTTTCTAAGAATCCCAAGACATTAAAACCAAAGATAAAGAAAACACCACCTTGATAGTATATGGAAGAGAAAAATACATCAACAATCAGGTAACAAGTCAAATCCAAGACTTCTAGTCCAGACGGTCCTGAACTCTGAAAAGAAGTTCATGGCACCCTATCACGTTCATCCTAGAGGAATGTGCACCACCGAATGGCTCAAGTCTTTCAGGACCGGGGTTAGGTGGGGAGCTCACAGCACCCCGAGTCATGGTTTCGACTCCTCTTGGATAGTTGCTCCTCTTGTATAAGTGAAACAGACCAAACGACAGCACCGAACGAGGTGGAGTTCATTTACGGTACACAGGAAAAACATAGTGAATAACATGAGCCAAAGGAAAAATGAATAGACAACGTGACAGGGAACTTAAAGTCGCACTTCAGAAATTAGTCCTCCGCAACTGAACAGGCCCTCATCCTTTTCTTTTTTGACTTTTTGCTTTCTGGGAAAAGGAACGGCTCCAAGTTCTGACTTCCAATCATACTCCAGAAGTCGTCACAGTTTTCGAAAGAAAAGAAATAAAAATCATAGGTCACGGTACATTATAGCAAATGGCGTAGAAATTGGGAATCCGAAACACGGTATAGTACGCAAGCAGGTAATATCTGACTAGGAAAAGAGTTAGATTACAAAGACATTGCGAATCTTGATCTGCTTTCATAGCTTAAAGTAGTATTGTTCTACCAATAGACTACACATACAGGAGGATAACTTCTGCCCAGAAATTTCTGTCTTCATAACAAAGATAATTCGAAATCTTGATGCGTATACATAGCTTAAGGTAGGATTGCACTACCTTAAGCTATGTGTAATAGACTACCAATAGACTGGAACTAAAGATGGAGAAACTTTTTTCGCAGGATATTCCTCCTAAAGGAAATTGAAATTGCTTCCACCATGTTTAAGTTAATATTTGTCATTAGTAATTCAGCAACTTGTCATCAGTTTTAACAGGGGCATTTGCCAGCTCTTGAATTTCCTTCTTGCTCTTTATTTTAATCCACTTCTTGGTATTAAAATCAAGCCTGTCCAAGTCCTCAGCAATTCCCAGGTACCCATATAGTAGTTGCTCCTCCAACTTGCCGCCTCCTTGAGTTTCTTCTTTCCAACTACTGATGCTGTTACCATTGTTGGATGTTTTATGCTCAAATTCTTCTCTCCCATGTTTCTTCCCAGCAAAATATTTGTGAAGCTTCTCTGCATTTTCAAGTCCAGTAAAAGTTCCCAAAAACTTTACCAACATAATGCTTTGGTCGGCAGGTTTTCCTAGGCATACCTTGATTTTACCCCCAACAATACCTTTACCTATCAAAGGGACGAGGTGAAATGGTAGAAGTGAGACAAACTGTTAGTCAGGCAAAATACTGAATATACATACAACTGCTTTCAAATGGTGCAGAAAAATTTGCAAACACGAAATGTATGCTGTTCTTCCTTGTATGTTTAAAGACTCAATGAATTCAAGCTGATGTTTCTCTTCATTAGCATTAGAAAGAGTAATTGTTCTCTACATGCATTCCCGACTCAAGTTTCATTTAGTAAAACTGTATCCAGCAACTGATCAAAATAAAATGCAACTTGCCTCTCAGAAAAGCCTCCACCCCTTCAATAGGTATGACCTTCTGATGTTCTGGGTTGTTGTTCGACATAGAAATGTTGTGGATAACAACAAGTGGAGGCCAGAGCATCAAATCCTCTTTCTGAGAAACAGCTTCTTCAGCAGGCAAGATCTCAGGAACACATGCTATTGCATCACAAGGCACGGAACTATTCCACCCCATCAAAACACATATTGCTTTGTGAAGACCCAAGTGCTGGGCTCTCAGACCAATCTTGTGAGACATAAAGGCATGCTGTACCAGGTTCTGGGCAGCCATGAACTCCTTTGATGAGCTGTTAAAAGCAAAGGCATGTAAACATAAAGTGAAGTGCAAGATGGAGTGCAACAATACCAAAAGGAATTTGATGGACAAGCATAACATCCATAAATGAGTACAATAAAGAAATCAGCAGGAATGAATTTAACATTTCATTAGCCAATTTATATCAGTGACATGGATTAAACATCTTTTCTATAGAAAGTAAATGCAGTCCTTAACAATACCTATTCCTGCTGAAAATGCAAGGTGAACAAGCAAATATCACATAGGCATTCTTCAAGAAATACAATGCTAGTGTGGTGAAGACACCAAACCCACGACACGCACACATGTATGGTCAAAAGATGGAGTATCGTCCAACCCCTATGTTTTGGATTTTATCTGGGTTTATTATTGGGCTTAATTCATGTTATTTTGTTGGGTATTTTGTTTAGTGGGTTATTAGCCAAATTATTGGTAGTGATTAGGGTTTTACTATTTATATGTAATTTTTCACAATATGTACAGTTTTGATGAATTAAAAAAAAGTCAAGACTTTTGTTCTCTTCCCCTAATTTTTTCTTCTCTTCTTCAGCTCCTACTTCTTCTTTCTTATTTCTTACTTTCCCCTCTATACCTCCTCAAATCTTAATTGTCTCGCACCATAGCCTCACAAATAAACAGAATGAGGCATGTCCTCGAACAGCACAAAAAACTGGGAAGCAGTTAAGCCCTTTTTCTCTGACCCATTTGACCTGCTGCAAACTACCTCAATCTTCCCTTTCTGATCCATGCATAAACAGCCCCTTCTTCTTCTATAGCCACCCATCATATACATCCAGTGTAATTCTTCTACTGCTTCCAGCAGCACAAAGCCATCCAATCACACATTATAAGCATTTGCTAACAGTTATTATATTGCCAAAGACATTTAAATGTCATGTCAAACAACGATTTAAGACATTTTTTATGAGAAACAAGAGCTTGTAATTCTTGATCACTCTTAGACTATCAATGTGCACACAACAATCATTTATGTAAATTTCACCAAAGGAGTTACTCTGACCAATCACCTCTCACACATTTACACAAGGAACAGAATCCATAAAAGCAATCTATAAATCATTGAAAGCATATTTAATGCCAAAAAAGCCTCATGCAAGATTCAAGTAGTCCCCTTTATCCATAGCTAGGAGTTCGCCAAATGCTCATGCTACATTGCATGAAATTAAACCACATCATCCACCTCCAAAGATTACCCCAGCAAGTAACAGTAACATATATAAATGATCTCCACCATCACAGACCAATATGATAAAATCACAGAAATAACTGGAAAAAAAATGTCTTTTGGGTTCAGCCAAAACTCACCTGATTTCCACAGTAAGACAAACTAGGAAACTCCTGAATCAAAATATGGAAAAGTTCTCCACTTTAAAAATGCATATCACAGAAAAAGTAAACAGACCTTTTGCCACATACGATGCAGAACAAGCTACCAGCTTTTCCTTGCTCCTTGTATCTTCTCCGAAGTGCAGAGTTCAAATTTAATCTTTTAGAGTACAGCAAGAAGGCTTCATCCACCAGTTGCTTGAATTCCTCTGAGCCCTCAGGTGGTTCAGCCTCCCCAAGATTCACCCATTCTTCTGGCTGGTCATCATCAATTACATTTGCATCCTCGCCAAAATCATCATTTCTTTTCCAGATCCTATGCTGTCTATGAGCACCACTTTTTCTATCAGTCTGGTGCGAGTTATACCAGCTTAAAGGACTAGATCTTGGATGACCGTTCATATATTTAGCACCAGGTTTATAATATCTAATGGAATGCCTTCGTGCATGTGACAAAGAATCTTGAGAAGACAACCAGTCTTCAGATGCAGAATCTCCAAGAATATCTTGCCTGTCATATGTTCTTTTAGCATTTCTATATGCACTCTGATAAAACCTCTGAGTCCTGGATACATGTAAATCACCTGCATTTTCATTTACCCATTCCTCACCTGTTTCATAAACATCTTCAAATTCTTGAGGTGCATTCCATTTGTTTGACACAATATTTCTTGTATCATGCCTATTTATATCTTCCTCCACAACGTACTTTCTGTCATGCCTATTTATTTCTTCCTCCATTACATACTTCTGCTTGAATGCTTTATCTGATGGCTTGTATATGGCAAGCTCTTCCCTCGTCCTTTGCCTCTTGGCAGAAAGCCTCTGCATTTCCAGGTCATATAATGGCGTAGGAGGATTGTCCAATGTTTCCTTTTGAAACTGTGGACCTGCATCTCTTCCAAACCCATAATTTGACCTCGAATGTGGGATTTGGTGATTCTGTGTGACACCCAAATGAGATTTCCTATTATCTTGTAACTCCCCCTGTCCAAACTCAACTCGGGTATATGCAGAGCCCAAATATTCTGCATTGTATTTTGATGCATGTTGTATTCTGCCTGCATCGAGGTTCTCCATATGTGCTTGCTTTTGTATTGTAGGATGATCAAATACAGTGCTCCTTCTCGTGTTTATATAGGAACCCTCAGTGTGCTCAGTCCTGTCTCTAACAGGGTGCATGCTCAGCCTTGAAAATTCTCTACGCTCATAATCTATTCGAGCATGCTCATAGTCCAATGGAGAAGGTGGGGACATCATTCTGTGTGTGTCATCAGATAGATATGCATGATCGTCATTCACAATTCCTTGTGACCTGGAGTAAAGGTAATGATCATGTGAGACCCTTTTATGATTATAGGCACCCTGAGGATAACTCGTAATAATTCTCTTACCAGCCTCTCGGTCTCTTATGTCCATAACTGGCCTTTCTCTATATGCGTTAGAATCCATAGGTTCTGTGAGTTTCATGCTGCTCCTTGGATATTCGTCTGATTCAGCTAAAGGCATGTCTTCTCTATACGAACTTGGGAACTCACTCCTTGAGAATCCAGAAGATGAACCAGCAAAATTTTCAAAACGTGAAGTGCTTTCCAAATCCTTAGAATGAGGAGCTGGCATCCTGGTGTATGGAACATTTCTAGAAAGAAACATGGGTCTTTCCTCTTCTTCATAAAATTCCCTGACTGGAATCTTATCTGATGGTATAGACTCTCGAAATCGAAGTTCCTCATCCTCATAGTGGCCCATATCCATACCCCGGGACATTGACTGTATATGCGCTCCAGCATCTCCATAAGATGAGTTGGGAACCAAATCTGGAGGCACCCGATATGGCCCTCTTACCAAACCATCTTCCATGGGCACTGATTTCTGCCCCAACATGCCATGCCCATCAATACCCACAGCCCTGCTTTCACGATAATCCTTTTCTTTATTCACTCTAGAAGGTGCAGCATGATGATCATATCCTCGCTTCAATCTATTACTTTTACCATCATCATAATCCATATCCTCGACTTGCCTGTACTTCCTATGCACAACCCCGTCGTCAGAATGAGGCTTTCTATGCTCTTGCACATATTGTGGGGAACCAGGCCGGACTTTTTCAGTCCTGCCTGCACCCAAATGCCGACCATAGTCCCTTCTTTCAGTTGAACTGCTCCTTCCCTCCCCTTGAACTACCCTTCTAGAAACCTCAACCTTACTTCGAGGGCTTAAACTCCTTCGCTGTTGCGTGCGTGGAGACCGATCCACTGCATTGTGGCGAGGAGCAGGATGAGATTCATGTCCTATATCAGTTCTATGTGGATTACGTGTCTTTGAAGATGGCGACTGTGTCACATAATCTTCTTTTCTTCTAGATTGCATCTTTCTTAATTACTTAAATATTGAAAGACACTAAATACTGCAAATCTGCAAGTAATATCTCTATTAAGTCTTAAGCTTTGGAACATATAGAATCTTTCACAGCACGATAAATCACCATGATTCAATCTTTAAGCAACTTAAGAAAGTCAAAACCCTGAGATATCCAGAACCCAGTAAAGTATTTCAGCAGATTGACACTACTAACACTCCAAATCTATTCAAAACACCAATCAAGAAAAACCCATATAGGAATTTGATTGCCATGACAAATCAAAAGAAAAAAGACCAAACCTTTCTTTGTTGTTGAAAATAAAGAAAACCCGTCATTGATTTGTTGACTTTTTTTGCATCAAATTCTCTCGCTTCTCTAGATTTTTCATATCCTGTATAATGAAGAAGTTTGCTTGTTTGTTTTTATATTTTTCTTTCGAGGTTTAGGTGATGAGAAGATGGAAAGGCGAGAGTGTTGAATTTTTTCACTGGTTCACTTTGAAGTGGCTTGGTTGTTGAATAATACCACTCCTCAACCTTTACCATGTGTCCTGTGGGATTGGTGCACAATTAAAGTAATTAATGACTTAATTATTAAATATTTATATTTATCAATACCAAAAACAATATTATATTTATCAATTATCATAAATGGATATTGGGCCAATTGGGTTCGGTGGAATTGAATGGTGTAAGGGCTTTTGAATATCTTCTTGTTCAACTAGTTTGAATTTTAGTTGGTGTAAAATTACATATTAATATTTAAGTTCTTCAATCTTGGAATTAAATTTTTTTCCGTGGATATTTGAAAAAAAAATTCCATTCCAAAAATGCCTGGATTTATATTAAAAAAATTCATTGTAAGAAAATTCTAGATTTAAACCAATTTTGTTATGGTAACAATATTGTACAATTGGCTTAAGTGATGAAAAATTCAGTCATGTCACTGTAATATACTGGAAAGAAATTCTATTAATATTTTCGATTGTACTAATTACTAATTTTCTGATAGGGAGACAAATGCGAGTGGTTGAGGAATATTGTGCAGGTGCGAGTGGTTAAAGTAGTAATTATGTTCCCATGGCTTTTGGTTATCATGGACAGCCAGCCAGCTGAAAGGAACATGTGATGACGATGATGATGGTGTAATCAAAGGAAAAGGGGGCAGGGGGGGACAAGGAGGAAAAAGGAAAAGAAAGATCAGTCCTTCACATCAAAGGAATCGCTCTTGTGGCTCATCTCCCTTTTTCTTTCTTTTTTCAACTAATTTGAAAATACTGTTAATTATATAGGTGTTTTAAAATGTAAAAAATTCTAAAAAAGAATCATTAATGTGTAAATATGAAATTACTTGCATGAGAATATATAGGTTGCTCATTGGGATTTTGACTGTAATTAACTACGTGCTTGATGCAAGAGAGAGTACTAAAAAAGAGGACCATATAGATCTTTGGTTACATTGTTGTTCGACAACAAAGTACGTTTTTTAAGGTGAGTTTGCCTTTAACCTAGCAGCATCGCAGTTCCAGTTGGAATAAAGCGAGTAATTCCCATCCTTTGGATGTCTTGTCCTTGCTTTTCTTGAAACCTTTTCAACAGGAAGCAGGTAGTCTTGGGGAGCATTTTGGGATATATTCTCTTGTTTTCTCAGCTAAACAAGAGATCGCATGAGGAGAGGATACAAAAGAAGTTGACGTTCTAGGGTTTTGTGGAAACTTTGCTGCCAAATATAGAAACTCTTGAACTAGTTTGAGTCTGTGGTGAAAGATGAGAAACATGGGGAGTAATATTCGCAGCAGCGGAAGGCTATCGACAGAAGAGATCAATGAGGAAGAGGAAATTCCAAGACTGGACATGTCCAAGTTTCAAGCAGGAGAAGAAGAGACAGATTTTTTTTATGTATGATCAGGAACTTGAAGTGCTGACTGATCCTTTTGAGGATAGATGTTGCGATTGTACTTGAGAAGAATATTGACATGGCAAATAGAGAGTTGACACGGCCTCTAGGTCAGAGCTGCCAAAAGAAGGTGTAACAGATGCTCCTATTCCTATTTTGTGCAAGTTTTCTTCTTCCTAAATAAGATAATTCTGATTGTCTACAGGAGAAAGAATACATGGAAGCCCTGGAATCTTTCAATGAAAAGAACAAAGAAAATGCTCAGCTAGGTACAACTTTCTCTGATTCTTCTTCTTCTTCGTTGTTTACTTTTTCTTGGCTGGTGACTGAGAGTGGAAGACAAAGGATGAAGAAGCTGGAAGAACTGAACAAGATCATGAAGTCCATAAGCTGAATACGTTTGCCTTCTAGGATCTCACTGCGAGATATTGTATTCATTACGTACTGATTTTTCCTTAAAAAACTTTTTTTTTTTATGTGCGAGTTCAATGATGTTGTGTTTCTTCATTGAATTTAACTTAGTTCAAGTTAGTAGCCAAAAGCAAGCCCTGCGCTTAAACCATGAAGGTCTGACTTAAATGCAAAGAAATGCATGACCATGGATCAGAGCTTGATTAAATTCAATGTCTTTGTAAACCCATTTTGGAGACTAAGGAGATTAGGGAAAAGCATGTTTGATCCACTTGTAATTCATGTATTATAAATCAATCAAGAAGAAAATTATATCTTGTCATAATAACAATTGGCTTCCACGACTCACAATTCAAAAGCCCTTATGATTTATAATCCTTAGCAGTGTAAATTATATAATTACACAGTGATTCAATCATTTGTTACTTCCATATTTGTTCGATCAATTCACAAGAGTTAAAATTTAAAGTAATTTTTGTGTGAATTGGAAACGTAATCAATAGCCGAATATGTTTCAAACAGTCACATTCCTAAGAAAAACAATTTAAAAAAGTAATAAAAAAGAGAGATAAAATTATGAGACAAAAGAGTTATTGACCTACTGGTTTACATATCATCTGCTTTCGTTCACCCAAAGTAAAGCAAATTTTCCAGTTTGAAAGAGTTACCATGCGATACAAACTCCTATAACGATTTTGACACAAAGGGCATTCCCGAATTGTTTTTCAATCAGATGAAAGCTGTTTGTACTCTTCCAGCAACTTTGGGATATCATCCATACGCAACTGAAATTCCACAATCAGCAACGAGCATGAGATTAGGGAAGCACTAAAGAGAAGCACAAGGACTGAAAATGGATAGTGGTGATGTTCCATATAGGAACTCGTCACACTTAGAATTATATCTTCACAATGGGCATTCATGTATTCATTCTACAAACTGATCTTCATTGAATAAAGAAAAGAGTTCATATGGTATTGTCTGGTAGAACAATATTTAATTGCATGTTATGTTCATTAGTGAGGTATAGTAATTGATCCAGCACCCTTATCATCTGATTTACTCCAAGATTTCCAGCATTATCCATGAAACTTAAGACGTGTCTAAATCCTCTAAAATTTTGCATAAAATCAACTAAAATGACAAACAAGAAGCACATTGATTTACACAACTCGTACCTTAGAAGCACTTTTAATGTGATAAAACCGATGAGAGTCTCTCCCAAGAAAACGAGATTCCGTGGGGTTTAAATCAGCACCACCATTTGCTCTGTCACAGACATACACAGACTTCAAGAAGAATGCACAGCTTTTTACATAGACAACTTGAAGATGAACTGAGGATCCACACTACTGGCAACTGAAAATACTACTAATTGCAACTACTGTGACATTTTGAGTCAAGTGAACTGACAAATACATGCTGAGGATCTGGTCATTCTTACAAGTAATGGCGAGTAATCAGGCGTTGGTAATCACGAAGCAAGGGCCCTAGCTCCTTGAGTTTTACTGAACTTGGTGCAGTCTTCCTCCAGTGGTCACGGACTGCCTGAATTTCCTTCTTCAATCACAGAGAATTTTATAAGTCGAGTATGCTAAATACTGAAATCATAAAATATAGATAGTTGGGAAAAACCTGTCCATTATTGGAAACTTCATCTCCAATCAGCCCTGAGGCAAGTTCAAGAAATTCTCTGTCTTCCAACTCATCTACAATTTGAAGCCCAGAACTAGAGACTGAAGCTGAAATTTCTAGTCTCTTTTGTAATTCTAATATAGCAGATCCTTCGCTTTGGCTTTCCTGTGAAACATTTTGCAGGGCATTCACATATTTAGAGGGGAAAATAAACTGACCTGATCAATACATGATAAAATAACAACAGTAAGTAAAATTTTAAAGTCCTAGTGCATATTGTTTCCTATTCGGAGCTTCATTACAGATAGTACAGGCAGTCAAACTTTACAAATGCCAAACATAAGACTCACGAAAAGTTCCAAACTGCACCTGTACCATGTAATAAATTTCGAATTGAACCTAGGTTGATTCTGAAAACTGGAACTGCTTAAGCTAACAAAGCTGATACTAGCTAACTTAGGTTAGTCTAATCAAAAGGCAAAAAAAAAGCAGAGAGAGAGAGAGAGATGCTTGGGGAGCTACTTGACCGGTGGCTGTTAGAGAGTTTAGAAAATTAAGGAGCTGAGATGGGCCATTGCCTTTTTACCTTGCGTGAATGGACACTATCATCCTTATTTTGTGGAAGAGCTTCTAGTGGAGATCGTTTTGCAATTGGGTCCCCTACAAAACAGATAAGAAGAGGCAACAAAGTAGCAACATTATTGGCTACATAAAATATCAAACTCTGGACAACAGAAGAAACTGATCAATTGTACTCCAACACAAATCAATGATAACTTGAATTCTCAAGCACCATGTGAAATTGTTGAATCCCGCAATCTTGCTCCTTTCTCATGTGATCTTCTTTTGCAGATCAGCGTTTTGTCAAATGTCTATATATAGTATGTTCCTCTTCATTCATCAGAATTGCTAAATTCTTCTTTTGTTTCAAATATTGCTTTCACAAGACTTAATTATGTTTTTTCAATAACAAAAAATTGTTTACTTTGTTCAACAAATTGTAAAAAAAAATGAAGAAGATTAACAATTCATTAACAAATCAGAACACATAACTCCGTCTTCTATTAGTAAATCTGGAAATCCTGTATTAGTTTTCTCATATCATTTATGGTTCCATGCCATAGTTGTTGACTCTTCACTCGCACGCCATGGTTGTTAGGCCTCCAATAATTTGTACAGAAAACTGGAACAGAATAAACTTCGATGCATAGAAGAATTGATAACTCAATCAGGGAACCCCCAAGAGTAAAAGGGCCATTTATGACTTAACCACAATCAATGGAGTTCAAGGACATGCACGTTACTTAAAAGTAAATCTAGTACCTTCTGGAACCAACCACCATAAATCTCCATAAGTTGACTTCCCATCAAAGCCTCCAAATAACAGATATCGTGAACCAACACATGTCATAGAGTGGTATGCCCGAGCAGGAGGAGGATCACCACTAGTAGGTAAGCGCCTCCACTGTGCAGACACTGAAGAAGGAACAAACAGGTTTAAACAAATAGTCAGGAGAAGAAAAGGTGCATAGGAGGCAGAGAAGAAGTAAAACATTTCAAAATCACTGTGGCAAAGAATGGTGAAACAGGAAAAGAAAGAAGACAGCGATTACCACACACACACAAATAGTGAGGGCCAATCATTTGGATCAATAATCTAGAAACTTTTCCAGAGTATTTTTCATTATATAACTATATCCATCAGCAGTAGCAGGTAAGTCCAATTATATGGTAAGTCCATTCACAATTATCAGCACCTTCAATTATTTATATCTTACACTATGTCTAAAGAGTTCAAGAAGGAATTTCAAGAAGCACATACCCCTGTCTAAAACAATGCAGTCGTTGTAATAAATGTCATAACGACTCAACCAACCACCAGTACCATGCCCTCCAAACAGCAAGAGCTGAAAAGATAAAAGTTTTAATAGCCAGAACTGCTAACTATCAATAGAGAACTTTCATAAAATGATCAATTCATCACATAAAAGACTAAAAGTCACAGGCCGATCAGTGCAATGTGGCCATAAAATTACTTGCCAAGGAACATGGGTATTAGAAGTTCAAGAACATGTTTCCTCGTGAAATATCTACTTGAAGGTGAACTGTAATTTCTGCTACCCACAAACTTACTACACAAACATGATTGCATTGTGTAACAACAGAAACAACCCCAGAAATTATACTACTCAAAATACATTCCATGTAATATTAACACATACATGCAAATTGAGGCAGAGCAATAACCAATATCAGCATGTAAGAAAAATAGCAAACAGAATAGGAACAAATGCAAATGTAATTACATAGTGCCCTCCAGAAGTTACAGTATGACCACAACGAGGAGATGGTGCTTGACCGGGAAGCTTTAGCAATGTCCACCCTGGTGTTTCATTCTCTTCCTTGCACAACAAAAACATAAAATTAACTCAAATTAATTGATTGACAATACTCAAGAGTGAAGCAAAAGTAGAATGTCTAAGGGAAAACTTTCAAGCTCTTGAGAAAACAACAAATGTATAATTTAAAGAAATGACTAGAACATGGAACTTGCAGCATCTTATATAAAAGAATGGGGCAAAATGACCAGGATAGAATATAAGAGTTTGGTGAGATAAGGAGCTTTACTATGCACAATCTAAAGCAGCGCTAAAAAGTATTATCTAAAATAGAATGGGTGAAATGTATATGAATCTTCAACTTAAGATGCTGAAATGAGTTGATGCTCAACCTTCCTCGATAAGACCCTTCAGAGCCCATAAATCCCCCATGATTGGTCCGCCGCCACCTATCAAAGTTAAGAACCTTCCAGTCAGTTAAGAGTATTATATGAATTAAATAATGAAACCCAATTATCAAACAAAGATAAACAGTGCTGCATCACCTCTTCCACCATAGACAAGCAATCGTTTCTCAACCATGGTAGCTGTATGGCCACATCTAGGTGGAGGCAATGTTCCTGTAACTGCCAGCTCCATCCACTCAAGTGACACTGTTTAAACAAGCATTCTCATAAAAACACAATAACTGAATTCGAAACGAAATAAAAAGTCTCCCTAATAAAATGTCAGTAGACACAGGGAGAGATTCCAAAGCCAGAGAGCAGAGAATTTACTTGTGTCCAGGACATAGATATCTGACAACCACTTCTTGCCATCCCAGCCACCATGCCTGCATTAAAAAATATTTCTCATTAACTACATCTCGCTGTATTGAACCACAGAATATACTAAAATACCTACATGACAATCTTCCGGTTTCCAATAGACGAAGCTGCAGCAAAATCCCTCGGTGAAGGCAAGTCACCCAAACCGGTCAACTCTGACCATTGCCATATCTCTGAAGCAATTATATTCAAACCATTACATCACAAATACATAAATTCAAAAAACCCCATTTCACTGATGAAACAAACTACCAAACCAATAGCACAAATACATATATACATTCATCCTTACCCGTATCAAGAACCCAAAAATCACCCAACCTGGACATCAATCAAACAAATACCATCATCAATCAAAACACAAATGGTGCACACTGCGGCTTTACAGACAAGATTTGCAATGCACAAACCTTTTATTACTGAACCGGCCACCGAAAATGAACATATTGCAATCAATAGAAACAGCAACATGAAATGCTCTAGCACTAGGTCCCACTTGTCCATCATCAGACCCACTTCCACTACACTCTGGCTTAAACCATAATTTATTCTCTAAACAACAAATCAAATCAACACTAATTCAGCACTTGATAACTCTTTTCAGACAAAACAAATTTTATGACAACGTTCAGTACCCAGATCATAAACTGTGATGTCGGAGAGAAACTTCTTGTCGACAAGTCCACCAAACACAACCAGCTTCGATTTTCCGACAATAACAGCGGTGTGACCACTGTTTTGTAATATAGAAAAAATCACAGGCTCGATCAAAAAAAATCATTAAAAACATCGAGACAGAGAGAAAGAGAGAGGAGTACCTGCGAGGTTGAGGCAAGGTACCGGAGAAGTCAGAGGGAGAAGCTTGAATCCAGTAATACATTTTTGGCTCTGGCTATGAAGTTTCTGTTGGACTGGTAAGTGAAGAAAAGAAAGAGAGGGGGATCAAACTGAACTGCTGTTGATCTTGAATTTCTTTTTTACGGGAATAAATTTTATTGGGAGCTGGGCTATGCGAGCCGAGCCCGGATACCATTTAATTAAGTTGCCCAGATAAGAAGCCTGGCCCATTAGTAATCTTTTGAGTCAAATATAAATTATTACGGCTCTTAAGCTTATTATAAACTTTCCTTTTTCCTTCTAATTAAGGTGTTTTCAGATTAGTTTATAGGTAATTCATCAATTTATTGTGTAATTGTTAAACCTTCCCCAACTAAGTGGGTTGATTTGAAATCTTGCTCTCGATATAACGTGTCTAAAAATAAAAATAAAAATAAAAATAAAAGTGTTTTTATTATGTTCTAATATTTTAAAATTTAAAGCTTGATTTAAATTGAGTTTATAGTTAATAAGCCTCGATATATTATATTTATCTTTATCATGAAAAATAACCAAGTTCTATCTATAACAGTCAAATATTAACAACTCACTCGTATGATCCGATATGATTGCTTAAGTTATACTTTGTTATTTAATTTCAAATCAAGAATAGCAAGAACATGGTGTCTTCCTTTATTTATTAAAGTTTTATTGCAGACACAATAAGAGCAAATGTGGGCTCCGAAAAGTTGGATTGGACCAACCTAAAAGGGGTTGTGTGTTTTCCTGCCAACAAGATGAACCCAATCATTTACTACCTCGTCTATTTCTTGGCCTGCCCTGTCTCTTATGCAGTCACTCAATTCTCTGGCTTTCTTCCTCAGATGCTCTCCTGTTCCTCGAGGAAACCTAAGGACCCGTGTAATGTTTACATTGCTGAGAAATAGGCCAAGTGCTAGCTCTTCCCTATCCTCCTTTGACAGATAATTCTCACTGCCAAATGCAACATAAATGACTGAGGAACATGGGTCTCTCTTGTTAAGCCATTCTGTGATTTCCCTTTTTTTATCATATTCTGCAAAAGGTTCTTGAACAAAGTGGACCGACCGGCAAAACCCTCTTCATGGTTACAGCTGAAAGATCATCTAAGTATTTTCCCTCAATCTCTCTCAAACTCCTGACCAACATGACTCCAGAGGATTGTTCCAGGTGCTGAAGAATTCTGTCCTTAATGAAAAGAAAATCTTTCGCAGAATCTTGAACAACAACACCTGACTTCTTAAAGGCATGAACTGCAACAGAATTTGCCTTATTGCCACTAACCACGAACTGAACAGTTGGGATATTCAGTGATAAAGCCAGTGCTGGAGCCCATGGTTGAAAGAAATCACAAATAAGAAAATCTGGCCTTAATTTTGTCAAAATGCTGGAGAAGCTACTGCTTGCCATATCAAATGCTTGCATCAAGTTTCCCAAGAGATGATTCGGCAGGCCTTGTGTGGTAATGAGGATGAAGGTCAGGCGATGATGGAAGATGAAGCTCTACAAGCTGTATTGAAGGGAAGTTCATCTCCAGTAGGTTTTCTTTGATATGGCCAAGGTTAGCAGGCGATGAACAAAGATAAAAGTAAAAGTTTCTCTCTGAAAAGCTTCTTGGCTAGCTCCAAGAAAGGAAAGGATGAATATGACTATATGCTAACCATGGAAACATTCGAACCCTCACAACACTCCTTTTTGTGGCATCCATATGGGCTTGACACTGCTCTTTCTTGATTTTACCAATAATTAGATGGACAAGAAATAGTAGAAGTGTGGGGATAAGGCTATGGCACCCTCTTGTTTGTAATTTTTTCTTGCATTGCAGTACGTACATATATACATTTAAAGAAGAATTAAACGTATGGACAAAAAAAATACTGTGAAAAATATTTTTTTAATGATAAAGTTTGGATATAAAGTTTAGTAAAATATTTGACAAATTATGATGATGTATGCAAATCCATGTTGAATCTTTTTCATAATGAAATTGTTTGACAAAAAAAATTTAATCCTCCTCAAAGTCAAATAAAAAAACGAAAGCAAAAGGATTAAAAAAAACTTAGAGATACAAGTATAAGAATTTATATCTTTATTTTTTTCTCGATCAATCACACTTTTTTTATATTTGTTTTTTATCCTGCCATATTAACCAAATACAATATCGTCTACTTCGCCTTATTCAGATCCAAAGCTTGACTAGCAGCTGGCTGCAGAATCAAACAAGATAAGATTATTTTGGAGGAGGAGGTCCAGAGCTCTGACTAAAGAGGTGATTTGCTTCCCGGCCACAAAGTTTGACAAGCTCATTTACTACCTCGTCCATATCTTCATCTTCTTTGCCTCTTATACTCTCTCTCAATTCTCTGACTTTTCTTCTCACCTGCTCTCCTGTTTCCTCCACAACCACTTCTCTGACCACTTTTGCAACCTCTTCTCTTCCAAGTTTGCCGTTCTGCTCTCTCTTGATTTCCAAAGCAACACCAACCTCCTGTAAAAGCTTGGCATTACATGGTTGATCAACATGCATAGGCATGGCTATTATTGGAACACCGGTTTCCATGCTTTCCATTATAGAACCCCAGCCACAATGACTCAAAAACCCACCTGTGCTAGGATGATCCAAGATTCTCTTCTGAGGAGCCCAGTCTTCAATGAACAATCCCTTTTCTCCAACCATCTCAACAAGCCCCTCTGGCAAAGCTTCTTCTGCACTTATTTTCTCTCCCTGAGGAAACCTGAGGATCCATATAAAACTTACATTGCTAAGCAGCAATCCATGAGCTAGCTCTTCTCTGTCTTCCCTGGACAAGTAACACTCACTGCCAAATGAAACAAACAAGACTGAGCTTGGGTCTTTCTTGTTGAGCCATTCTATGATTTCTGTTTTCTCATTTTCTTCTTCGCTAAGTTCCTGAACAAGTGGACCCACTAGGACAATCTTCTTCATGGCTAGCGCTGAGAGTTCATCTACATATTTTCCCTCTAACTCCTTAAGACTTCTAATCAGCATGAGACTACTGGATCCTTCCAAGCATTGAAGAAGACGATCTTGAAGCGTGAGGTTATCGTTTTCATAATCATATTCACGTGGATAATTAGATCGCAAGGGGAGAGCAGTGCTCCCTGATATCTTCACGAGATCAAGCAGAAAACAGTAAGGCATAGCAGCACTAACCATGAACAGAACGGTTGGGATTTTAAGTGACAAAGCCTTTGCAGGAGCCCATGGCTGTAAGAAATCAGAAATGAGCAAGTCTGGCTTTAATGCAGTCAATATTCTGGAGAAGCTGCAGCTTGACATATCAAGGGCTTTCATCAAGTTGCTCAAGAGATGTCGGGGCAGACCTTTGGTTGTGTGGTAGTGAGGAGGAAGCTCGGGCAATGATGGAAGATGGAGTTCTACAAATTCTACTGAAGGTTCTTTCTCTTTGATACATGCAAGATTAGCAGGGGTTGAACAGAGGTAAATGTAAAAGTTTCTCTTTGAGAGCTTCTTGGCCAGCTCCAAGAAGGCATGTATGTGACTATAAGCTAACCATGGAAACATTAGAACTCGAATATTGCTCTTACTTGAGGTATCCATCAAGATCAACCTTGTGATCTTTCTTGATTTTGGGCTGGTAGAAGATGAAAGTAAAGTAAAAGAGGAGAGGGGAGTCTTAAAAGGAGCTTTTACTTTTAATAATCTTAATTTTCTAACCAAAGTCAAATCATATCCTTGAGAGAGAAATGTATGGTTTCTAGCCAAGGATAAACAATGTGCGGAAAAATCTGACAAGACTTTCAACGATGGATCATTTCCCTCGGTGCTGAATACCACTTGCAAACCAAAAGAGTCCCTAAACTATTTTATTAATTTGTTCATTAGGTCTTCAAACTTTTAAAAGTTCCTAGTTATCTCTCTGATCATATTTATACTCGAAAACTTTTGATTTTTTTATTAAAATTTCTTCTTTTTTTTGGATATTAGCTCAATTTATTCTTAAATTGTCTCTAAAAATCTAATTATTCTTAATTTATTTTTATATTTTTTAACATATATTTTCATCTAAACCGATAGAAATGCACTCGTATAAAAAATCAAATTTAAACAAATCTATTAGAAAAAATAATTTAAAAGGGAAGAATCATGATTTGGTGTTAATCATGGAAGAGCATTTTTTCAATTTGAATAAAAAGGTGTTTTAAAAAATAACCTACTCATTTAGAAACTGATTAGAAGCCATTATATTTGAAAGGATAAATTAAAGAAAGATAAGATGAATTAATCCCTGAGAAATTTAGACAAAAAAACTTAATTGATAAATTCTAAATGTTTTATGATTCAGATAGAGACAAAAAAAAAAAAAAAAAGCTTATAAGTTGAGGATTTTTCTTGAGGTTGGTGCCATAGTAGACCCGGTCTGGTTCAAGGTCCAAGTCACGGGTTTTGATCTGGTCACCGGGTTGTCCATGTTAATTTTATTTTATTTTAATTAAAACAATATTGTTTTAGTGAAAAAAACAAAAGTTAACGAGTTGCAATAGGATTTTTGACTGGGTTTTGCCAGGTCAGCCTGTTAAATCACATCGAGTTTTTTTTTTCTTTGTTTTTTTTCAACTCAATCCAATTTTAGTTTTGGATCTACTTGCCGAGTCGGCCGGTTTCAAAAGTATAGATGGTGCTTTCTGTTTTAAACTGGGATGCCTTTATTCAAGATTTTCACAATGTATTTGTGCAGCACACAGGTATATGTTAGATTCGGTAAACTTGAAAACAAAACGATTTCTTTTAACACTGGAGTATGCAATCAAAAAATCATTTTCTTTTATTTTCCATCTCAAATTATTACACCAACAATCCAACGTGCTAGACAGATCGCTGTTTTAAAATCTCATCTGACTCTTTGATCTATAATTTGGATGTCTAGGAATTTAGACGGGTTAAATTTTAATAAAAATAAAAAAATAATGAACTTAACATAATCTGATTAAAAATAAAGTTCGATTCGTAACTTGATCGGCTTATAAAAAACCTAATTAAAGATCCAGAATTAACTTGAACCATGATTCGGTACTTGATTTGAATCTACTCTCGGGACATGGAGATGGTTCACGCCTTGCTGTTTATCTGTCATGATGATCCACTTACCAATATGATGTCAGCTTGTTGATGGAGGTTCATGGTCCAAAAAAAAAGAACAGATATTAAATTAAATTAGAAATGAACCAATTAAAAGAATTCCGAAGAAAAAACAGAGAACCTGGATCCTCAATGGCATTTTATATTTTATTTTCCATCTCAAATTCCCAATTTTTTTTTTTTTTTTTTGCGGGTAAACTTCGTTATAAAATTAGAGAACTAATAATTTTATTATCCATGGTGTTTATCCAGTGAAATGGTTATTACAGCAATAAATTAAAAGATATAACCATAGGAAAGGATGACCAAACAAACATAAGATGACAATGGTCCCATCATTGCTCAAAATGGTCTCAAAAAAGAAGCTTCTTTGTTCGTTCCCAACATACCCAAATTCTCTCTCTCTCAATAGTTTTAGTGAAAGTGAAAGTCTTGATTGCCATTTCAATTCCATGATGATGGAGTTCTAGTTTCTCTCGATTTCTACCAAGGTAGGTCCCGGCATCATCTTCTTTGTGTAAATCACACTCTTAGGTTTGGTTTTAATTTCTTTTATTTTGAGGGTACTTTAAAAGTTTAATTACTAAAATGGAAGTTCATTTTCTATTTCCTTTTTCGCACAGGAGCTAGTTTTTGCTTTCTGGGTCTTTGGTTTTGGGTTTGTATTGTGAAGATATGAATAATTCTGATCAGGAGAAGCAAGATCAGAGGTAAAATCCATCTGTTTTTTTTTTTTTTTGCGTGGTTTTGGTCTAGTGAGGTACAAGTTTGTGTTTTTTGTGGTTCTGGGTTATTGGGTTAGTTTTGTTTGCTTTTGTTGTGTTTATTCAGTTGGTTTCTGAGCTGATTGTCTTTGAATTGGTAGATTCTTGTGAGTTTTTAGAGTAGATTGTATTGCTTTCCATCGTGTTTTGTCTACGAGAGAATCGTGGAAGTTAGGGAATGGGGATTTTGGTAGAATATTCATGCTTGTGTGTGCACATTCATGGCTTTAGTTATGAGCACCAAGGTTTTGATTCATTTGTTTAGGGAGGATTAGATTGCTGATAAAATTGTACAAAAATGGAAGGACTTTGTTAGCTTGGAGTGATATATTGTTCATTGTTTGTGAAACAAGTTAACTGATCATTATGCTGCTCATTAGCTTAGTTGATATTGAAGTTAGTGTTTTCCAGAAGAGCGACAGAAACCATAAGGTTTCTTTCTTCCCATCTTCACCCCTTTTTAGGCAAGTGAAAAGAGAGGGTTTTAGAAGTTTTTTTTAAAAAAATTACTTTGGATTAGTTATCAGTCAGCTGAAAACTGTTCTGTAGTTTTGGAAATGGCAGTGGTCAAAATTTTTGCTGCGAATTTGGTTGGAAGTTTACCAATTCTTGTTCGAGTTTTCATTGGCTTACCCTCATTCATCAGGATCCGTACTAGCATGGAGGATTCCACGGCTACAACTATTGAATTTCTTCGGGCACGGTTGCTAGCTGAAAGATCTGTGTCAAGAACTGCAAGACAGAGAGCTGATGAACTAGCAGAAAGAGTATGCTTTGAATTTATTTTTCCGTTTTCTTTTTAGGAGGGGGTGGGTTGGTTTTGGGGACTGTACTCTCTTGTTTCTCCTTTATCACCTATTATGAAGTCTAAACTTGTTTAAGAATTAGGTAGCAGAACTGGAGGAACAGCTAAGGATGGTGTCTCTTCAAAGACTGAAGGCTGAGAAAGCAACAGCAGATGTTCTTTCCATCCTGGAAAGCAATGGGATCAGTGACGATTCTGAAATCTTTGGTTCTAACTCTGATCAGGATACTCCTTGTGAATCCAAAGTGGGCAAGAAGACTAAACAAGAAGAGAGTTCTGTCATTTCAAAAGTGACAAAATATAAGTTGGAAGAACATAAAGGTTCTGGTCATGATTTTTCCTCATCACAAGGTAGAAACTTGTCTTGGAAAGGCCGCAAGCATAGCCCACGTTCTCTTGAAAAGTGCAAGGATCCATCTCTGAGGAGACGGAGCAGTTTTGCATCTACCAGTTCTTCCCCTAAACATCACCAAGGCAAGTCGTGCCGCCAAGTAAGAAACAAAGAATCAAGGTTAGTTCATCTCACATCTCCAATCATAGTGTGGAACCATAGATTTAAGCAATTACCCGGCACTCTTTTTTTGCTAATTTATTCCCCTTTTCTGAGCCCAGGAAAGCAGCTCCAATGTGATGCTGTTGTTCTTGTTGTTTTTTCACTATAAACACAACATAGTTTGTCACATATAGAATTTGAGTAAAAACTTGGAATCAAGCGTAACAATTACCCTTGGAGTCATATCTCTCTCTCATATACTGATAAAGTTCTATTTAACACTCTCTGAATAGAATAATACCATGTAGACACCATTTGCTTAATTGTGATTCGAATCAAACTTTCCACATTGCCAGGGAAGAAAAATAAACAATCACCTTGCCAAGTCATTTTCTACTGCAAGTCCCCTAGGTTGTCCTCTTTTTCTAGTTTTTGCATGACGATGTAGATAATTATTCATTCTGGGTTCTATCCTGTTTATACAACATAAATAATTAGTTGTTTCAATTGTCAGATTGACAATTGGAGCATTTAGGACCAATCCAGACAAGGTTGATTCTCCAGAAAATGGAGTTGCTACCACATCAGAAGTTTTTCCTAATTGCTCAGAACCTGAGGTGGAAGGAATTGAAAATGGAGAAGAGAAAACTTTACCCCCAGTATCAGATGGCTTAGAAAATGGACAGCGTGCAGATAGTAATGAGCTGGAAGACAATGTGTATGGCAGTGATAGAGACATGGAAAAAGCACTTGAACATCAAGCACAGCTCATTGACCGATACAAAGCAATGGAAAAGGTTCAAAGAGAATGGGAAGAGAAATTCAGAGAAAACAATGGCAGTACACCAGTAAGTTTATCGGAACCTATATAACTAATAAACAATTAAATTGCTTTCAGATCAAGTTGATAACATGCCAATGGCATCTGCACATTTTAAATTTAGTGCTTTCTTTGAGGGGGAAAAAAAGAGTTTCAATAAATAGGAGCAACTTTAAAATAAGGGACGGCTAATACTCTGAAAGAACTGTTAAGATAATTCCTAGGGTACAATGATTTTAAGCAAACTGTTGAGTATAATCTATGTGCTGCAAATGAGAAATGTGCTTAAAATATCTATGTTTGGACTGATAGAATCTGCCTGTAAAATAGTAAAGAAAGAAAGGAAATTTTCCTGGTGTACTAGTCAATCTGCAATTCTAAATTCTCTTTTCATTCATCGTAATAGTTAAGAAGCAACCATGCTGATAGATTATGTAAAAAAAAGTAAAATAGTTTCTTTAAACACTTTTCTCTTACCATGAATCCTATTCCCATAAACATTGATTTTTTTTATTTTATTTCTTGGTCATAATGATTTAGGATTCATATGATGCTGGAAACCGCTCAGATGTCACTGAGGAAGGCTATGAGATCAAGGCACAAGTTCAACAACACACTGGGACCATAGCTGCCCAATCCAACGGGGCAAAGTCAGAAGTTGAAAAGGCATCTAACATTCAACCTAATGGCATTCTACCACCTTCACATGTTAATATTGGGCAGTTACAGAAATGGAAGAGCAGTAGTGCACCTACTTCTGAATCCCCAGCTCAAGATTTTGCATTCCGCGCAGAAAAGCGAAAGCAAAATGAAAATGAAGAGAGTCTTGGGAACAATTACCATCCATCTCCACACAGCTCCCACGACCATCCACAGTCACACAGTTCACATGATTCCCCTGGGAGCCAATCTGCAACCAGCTTTCCATCTAATACAGACAGTGGTTTCAGCAAAGGGCAATTTTCTGGGAGGCAAAATGAACTCTATGCATTGGTGCCACATAGAGCATCCAATGAATTGGGTGGTGTGCTGGATGCCCTTAAACTAGCACGGCAATCGTTGCAACAGAAAATCAGCACATTACCATTAATAGAAGGTGGATCTATTAGAAACTCTGTTGATCCTTCTCTTCCCCCTCCAATACCAGGCGATAAAGTAGATATTCCCCTCGGAAATGCTGAACTTTTCAGACTTCCATTTGATTTTTTGGTTGAAGGCAGCACTCGAAAAAACCTTGTTAGTCCTAGTGCTGGATTAAGTTTGAGAAACTATTATCCTGATACAGGAGTTCCAGCAGCTGCCAGCAATCAATTTGTCAGCAGATCTTACTCGGCAACTGGATCGAGATTTCCTACAGAGGATCAATTTCTGGCCAGTCAATCTTACTCAGCAACTGGATCGAGATTTCCTACAGAGGATCAATTTCTGGCCAGTCAAGATGTCGAGGGTGGATCAAGAATCTCTAGTCAGAGGCCTTTTTTTTATCCTTATTTGGATACAGTTTCACCTCCTTCAGCCAGATATAGTTATCCCACAAATCCCTCTTATCCCGACCCGATGCCACAACTGCCGTCAATGGAACCCCCTTCCTTCCTTCCCAGGACGACTGCTGGTGTCCCTCCAGCAGATCATTTCTCTTTCCCTGATTATCATATTAGACCAAACATGTATAGATAATAGCTTGCTGTTAAACACTCTACTAGGTTTTCGATGATTAGCTTTACCAACAATGTTTCAGGAACAGCGATTTTGTAGCATAATAGTTAAAATCTTGGTCCTTAAAGGGCAAATTTGTATTACCGCTGTATGATTCAGTGTATCATTTGTTGTGAGATGGAATTTTGTAAAAGAGATTCAACCTGCTTCAATTTTTACTCTTGTTTCCCCTTGCACCATTCTATCATCTATTCATCTCTGCAAGCAGCAATCCATTTTCCTTCATTGTGTTAATGCTAGATGTCCTAGAAACGCTTATAATTTAAGTTTTCTTTTTCTTTTCATCACTACATACTCAGTACAGTGGGATCTGATGCCCGGTATGTTCCTCCTGAACAGGGACTTGGACGAATGCATAGAGTATAAGACAAACTGGTGGCTTAGGGCTTGATAACTGTAACGTGTATGCATCTACATGTTCAAGAAGCGTAGCGTGGTGACAAAGGACTTGAGATCTGCATAGCAGATCTCGAGTTCGAGTCAGGGCGTGCACCTCTTGTAAGAGCCTGGGATAGCCGGGGTTTTACTCACTCACCTAGCCCCACAAAGTACGTTTTCCGGAGAGATGGGGTTTTCTCAAATCCAAAAAAATAAAAAAGAATCTACATGCCCAGCAATCCAGAACTCCAGGGCTGATCTTGGACTGGAAAGGGTTTAGCATGGCTCCCGTGTAAATCCAGTATTTTTGTTGGATCCAAAACAACTGTGCACTGCACCTAACAGTCTGCAGATTGCCCCCAGCCTCCAGCCCCTCCCTTTTTTTCTCCTTTCAACAGAGGCGGTTGCATGCATGCAATAAAAAAAGTCCCATAGTCATAGACATGGATCTATACCAGAATTTTGGCATTCACAAGAAATTTCTCAAAGACTACCTTTGATAATACCCTGCTCAATTCATCATCAAAAGTGGTGTTATTCATAAACCATACCTTTTTTTAATGTCAATGAAACATGAAGTATATTATAATTAAGTACAATCGTGTGGAAAACCGTAGCCCATCCACAGTGAATATTTGTGTAGAATTATAGCGAAACTATTCTTTTATCCTTTATCTTTTAATTTTTAAAGTTTTAATTGATAAGTACAACGGTCTTTGCTCATGACCAATTTGTCATTCTTGATTTGTTTGAGGGCAGCATCATTTTAGTTAATTTTTTAATAAAAGTGAAACTATTTTTTTATTTTTTCATTGTCTTTAGAGAGTAAACAAACAAAATCTTTGGTACAGAGAATGTATGGTAATTTCAATTTTATCATAAATAATTAAATTACACTAGTACCCTTACTTATGCAAATTTGCAAATTTGTTAGCCTAGGTTGTTAGGGTTTGAATGTCATTTTCTAATTTATTTTTTTTGTTATTGTTATTTAATCCTAGGGGTATTTTTAGTTTTGCACACAAAAAAAATCACTGACAACAGTGGATGAAATCAAGCTTCCGCCACATCATTTGATGTGTCTTAGTGTCCTCTTTTTCTCTAATTGATGTCTGTATGGTAGTGAGATATAGTTTGACATCAATTGATTTTTATTTTTTATTTTTTTTCTTCTCTTTTTTACTCAGAATGCGTGCTGGACATGCAAAAAATTATATCGGCTCTTTAATTTATTTTTCTTTTTTATTCAATCCCCTCTATCTTAATTACAATTGCTTTATTTATATTAATTGTTTTTAATTGGATTTTATTTTTAATTTCATCTTTGGTTGTTTGATTTTTTCTTGTTTTTTTTAATCAAATTTGGTTCTCAGTATTTTAATTACTATTTTTTTTTTCAATTATTTTCTTGATTTATTTGTTTTTCTTCAATTCCACCTTTCTTTGGTCATTGAATTTTTATGTCAAGTTTGGTATCGATTCTTTTAATTGTTATTTTTCTTCATCATTTTTTTAATTGATTTATTTTTTTTCAATTTCATCCCTAAACATTTAATTTCATTTAAATTTCCCCATAACATTTAATTCCAGTTGTTTTTTGTGTTGAATTAATACTAATTTTTTTATTTTGTTGCTATATTAAAATTTAGTTTGAGATCTTATATATTTTTATATATGCATACTATCTTTATTATATTTTATTATATGTAAGTGTCGACTTTATGGTACACAGTTATATTTTTTATTTGATGTAAAAAAACATATTAATAAAACCTAAACATTAATTCTTTTAATTTTTTCCTAGCAACAAACTTTATCCAGCAAAACACGGGTAACATAAGCCAAAAGACAACTGACTATTTTAATAATCGGATTCTGATGTGGACTGGACAAAAGGGGTGAGGGCTGCTAAATCCATTGACCAAAGGGATGAGAGCTGCTAAATCCATTGACCAATCCGTACCCAAGCCCAACTTCCAACAGGATCTTACCTCGATATTTACCTGGAGAAGAACAGGAAAGTCAGCACGCGCTTCTTGATCAAGTTGACAAAGTCGTAGCTAGCATAATCTGATGACTTTATCCATGGTTGGCGGTTGCTGAACTGGTATTTTTCCTTCTTCTATATATACCCCAGCAAGACCTCTCTAGCCATTCACAGATCCATCAAAAACCGAAGCAATCTCTTGCATTATCTCATCAACTCCAGAATTACATCTTGCTCCATCTTGTTATCTCAACGTCTTCTAAGTTAATTCTAACATTAAGATCATGTCTGAGGGCAATCTTCGTGACGCTCCCTTGGTGTGTCCTGAACTGGATATTTATCAGTTTGGTTATCCAAGGTGTGATACAGCAGATTCCATGGCATCAAGCTCCAATGATTCTCCTTTTTTAGGCACATATGACGATTTGTCACTGTTGGAAAGTGGCCTGTACCAGCAGAAGTATGGTGATATCAGTGATAAATTCTGTAGAAATCAGGACAAGGCATGGGAATCCATTGATTCAAGGCTCTTCATGCTGCTAGAATTCTTTAGAGAACTGTTTTTTCGAAGAACGGAAGTTTTCAAGAAATTATTTCCAGAGTTGCATGATGAATTTCTGGGGATGTTCAAGAAAATTGGTAACATCAATTTATACGTAGAAAAACCTGGTGAATTCAAGACTAGGGCATTATGCTTGCAAAGGAGCTCGAGTGTTGGCTCACCAAGAACACCTTCGAGAAAAGGAGGTGAATCGCCATTAAGGCTCGAGAGGTTCAAGGTTCGCACGGTGGTTCCTGGCGGCGGTGGCCAGGGTGACAGAGGTGCTTCTAATTAAATCCACATTGACTGGTCCATGATTTGTTGCAAAGCTTGAACCGAAACAGTATTTTTTTTTTTTTTTCAACAGCACAGTTTGTTCAAAGATACAGCAATTCTTTTATTCTTTCATTCATTGTTCAATGTAAATAGTGGTAATAATACCGCTATTTGTTTGTGTATTGTGAAATTTCTTTCTATAAGAAGGGTTTTTTTTCTTTCTTTCTACACGCCTACAGTGTTAATCCTTCAGAAATATTTTTTTTTGTAATAACATAGATATTGCACCCATTCTTTTTAGAGAGTCAAATAAACACCACACAATTGTGCAGTCAAGTCGATACAGATACTAATTAAAATAAATTAACCATCAGTCTGGCCGGTGGCTTACGAGCGTCCTTGGATTGCATATATATTAGAATGAATGATCGAGTCAATATAAAATGGCAATATTTATATATATAAAAAAAAACAAATAACATAAAATAAAGTTTGTTTTGAAGAATATTTTTTTTAAATAAATTAATCTTGATTTTCATCAAATTGTCGATTGACCTGGTTAAACAAAATTAATTCCAAGTTGAATTTCTTTAAAATCTAATCTAAATCGAGCCGCATCAGATTTAATAATTGTGATTACAAAACGAGGGAGGGAAATGGGAATGATTGCACTGTTGCATATCCGAAGGAGATAATGCTTAAATCAAACTTATTTTTTATTTTTTATATGGTTATTGCAGTATCAAAAAATTATTTTAGCATCAAGTTGATATCAAAAAAATATTATAGCATTGTGGTATGGTTTATTTTTAAAAAAGTTTAGTTAAATAAAAAAAATATTTCAAAAAAAAACTAGATTATTAAACATTATAGAGTCAATGACTCAGTTTGCAAGTTTGGCAAGGTAACCTTGACTATCTTAGTTCATAGTCTGGCAGGGTACTTTTTTTTTTTTTCTATTTGTGCTCGACCATGTAGACATCTATTTTTCTTTCTATCATTTAGTTACAAAATATTTTTGGAAAAAAACTTGCTATTAAATTTCAAAAAGTTAATGGAACTATTGACAGGTTTGGTGAGTTTAACTTCTTCTTCTTTTTATATTTATTTTTTTATTTCATACTTCGATATTGATTTGATTAAGAATTAAGTTTTAAAATTTATTTCGTTTTGTTTTCCATGAAGTTATTATAGTTTTTTTAAAAAAAAAGTCTTAATATTAGTTTGATACTTGATTTTGCGATTGTCTATTTTTATTATTATATATTAAATAAACAATACTTTAGAAGAAGAAAAATACATTAATCACAATATAATATATTACATGGTTTTGATGTGTGACTCGAATTACTCAACTCACATGTTTACTCATCGAATCATATATGTTTTTTATTTGGTTTTTGGTCCTTTAATTTTTCTAATTATTTTTTATTATTATCTTAATCTTATTAAATATTAGATTGGTTGAGAAATGGAATTCATGGTTTATTTTTATTTCCTCTTTCTATAGGGTTATCACAATCTCAAATAAACATCTTTTTTAGGATTAGTGCTTGATTTTGCAGACATCTAATTTTATCATAAAATTAAATAAAAATGATTTACAAGAACAATAAAGTTATTAAACTCGTTAAAATTCATGACTCAAGTCGTAGGGTGATCAAGGTCGATCCAATTTAGCATCATTTCAATATTAAAAAAATTATCATATTAAAGTATTTTTATAAGATATTTTATATTTTTACCAGTAATTTTAGTTATCTTTAACCCATTAAATTAAATTATTTATTTTGAATTAGCTCCAACATAATTTATTTCAAAATTATAGACAGGTAAGGAGCGGAGTTGTCAAGTTTTAAAATCAAACTACTTAATTGAATTTAATGACACTCTTAATTTTTTTTAATAATTTTATCCATAGTAAAGCACTAGTAATAATTAATTAACATGGGATATTGCTAGGAGCCTTGTATTTAAGGTTGCCACGCGTGCAAGGAAAAGAACGGACCACCTGTAATAAAGGCCGAGGGCGACAGAGCAATAGGGATAATATGGGTGGTCCTGGTCCAAGGATGGTTGGTTGAGCTATGGACCAGAAACAGTGCATGAAGGCCCAGATAATGTGAGCCCCGCCATGTCTCAATTTCAAATTCTGTTGTCTAAAAAACTTATGTTCCTTCTAACAAAATACTCAAACTTATTTTTTGAACTCCATTGATGAGCTCTGTGAATTTTAACAAAGCGAGATGGATAATATTTATACGAGAAATGGTAAAATTTCTTTCATTACTATTACTAGAAGTTTTAAATGCGTTTTTCTTATAATAAAAATCTTAAATTCAAAATCTCTAGATCACTTAAAAAATTTAATGGCGTTGGTGTTTTACTCTAACCTAATTTATAATAAAATATGTCTTAGACAATAGTAAAATTAATTTTATGTTCTATGGTAAATAAAATAAGCCTTTTGGGTGTGAGTGTTAATCTTTTTTTTTCATAGCAAATATAATTTCTTCTCTGGAAGTCAGCAAATAATAGAATTGTTGACTAAAAGTTTTTTTTTTTTGACTTTGCATACGTTTCTTAACAATAAAAATATGAATTTTCCCCGTATTGTGTTGTTGGTTAAGGTTATTTCAGATTCTACTATACAGTATATATACTTATTTAACATTTGAAGAGATAAAATATAAGCTTAGTATTCTTTTAGTATTTTTGTACTTTCATATTAGTATTTTCTGTAATTGCCAATGTCATTGTGGTATCTTGGTATTTTTTTCATATTTTTTCTAGAATTGTTTTCTAATTCTTAAAGTTATTGAAGTATGCTCAGCACATCCTAGTATGTGTGAGTGGCATCTGCATCATTAAGGTAATGCGTGTGACACTATTCAATGGACATAACTGGTTGTCCGCTGTCCTTTTTATTTGTAGAAGTTTTTGTTCTTTTTAATTTAGTCCTTCAATTACAATTTCTCACATGTTTGGCTTTTCACCTCTAACCACATTTTTTTTTTTTTTTAAATTTTTGCACTCAACACTTTTGTTCAAATTTTTTATTTTAATTTCATCATTCAATCATATTTTTTGTTGTTTATTTTTTCAATTAACACTCATTCGTACCCAAGCCTAACTTCCAACAGGATCTGATAAAATAAGCGGCACTTGCAAGTGACCACTTCCCCCCCCCCAAAAAAAATAAAATAAAACCATGAAAGGCTACCATGACTACTTATAGCGTGTTTGACAGTGTGGTAGCGGTTGCTTTTCAAATAGTTTTTCGTGCCAATGATGTGACATCAGCACATTAAAAATGATCCAAAAAGTACAAAAAAAAAAAAAACTACCTTACACTGGTCCGCTTGATGAATCTGACCACAAAAAACTCCTTCAAAGAATAAAGTTGACCGGGTTTTTTCTCTGGGAACGATGGTCAGGATTTGGCTGTCAAAACTTGATTCGTAGTTCGATATTTACCTGGAGAAGAACAGGAAAGTCAGCACGCGCTTCTTGATCAAGTTGACAAAGTCGTAGCTAGCATAATCTGATGACTTTATCCATGGTTGCTGAACAGGTATTTTTCCTTCTTCTATATATACCCCAGCAAGACCTCTCTAGCCATTCACAGATCCATCAAAAACCGAAGCAATCTCTTGCATTATCTCATCAACTCCAGAATTACATCTTGCTCCATCTTGTTATCTCAACGTCTTCTAAGTTAATTCTAACATTAAGATCATGTCTGAGGGCAATCTTCGTGACGCTCCCTTGGTGTGTCCTGAACTGGATATTTATCAGTTTGGTTATCCAAGGTGTGATACAGCAGATTCCATGGCATCAAGCTCCAACGATTCTCCTTCTTTAGGCACATATGACGATTTGTCACTGTTGGAAAGTGGCCTGTACCAGCAGAAGTATGGTGATATCAGTGATAAATTCTGTAGAAATCAGGACAAGGCATGGGAATCCATTGATTCAAGGTTCCTCATGCTGCTAGAATTCTTTAGAGAATTGTTTTTTCGAAGAAGGGAAGTTTTCAAGAAATTATTTCCAGAGTTGCATGATGAATTTCTGGGGATGTTCAAGAAAATTGGTAACATCAATTTATACGTTGAAAAACCTGGTGAATTCAAGACTAGGGCATTATGCTTGCAAAGGAGCTGGAGTGTTGGCTCACCAAGAACACCTTCGAGAAAAGGAGGTGAATCGCCATTAAGGCTCGAGAGGTTCAAGGTTCGCACGGTGGTTCCTGGCGGCGGTGGCCAGGGTGACAGAGGTGCTTCTAATTAAATCCACATAGACTGGTCCATGATTTGTTGCAAAGCTTGAACCGAAACAGTATTTTTTTTTCAACAGCACAGTTTGTTGAAAGAAGCAGCAATTTTTTTATTCTTTCATTCATTGTTCAATGTAAATAGTGGTAACAATACCGCTATTTGTTTGTGTATTGTGAAATTTCTTTCTATAAGAAGGGTTTTTTTTTTCTTTCTACACGCCTACAGTGTTAATCCTTCAGAAAAATATATTTTTTTAATAACATAGATATTGCACCCATTCTTTTTAGAGAGTCAAATAAACATCACACGCTTGTGCAGTCAACTCGATACAGAAATTAATTAAAATAAAAACCATCAGTCTGGCCGGTGGCTTACGAGCATACTTGGATATATTGCATATATATTAGAACGAATGATCGAGTCAATATAAAATGGCAATATTTATATATAAAAAAATAACATAAAATAAAGTTTGTCTTGAAGAATATTTTTTTAAAAATAAATTAATCTTGATTTTCATCAAATTGACGATTGACCTGGTTAAACAAAATTAATTCCAAGTTGAATTTCTTTAAAATCTAATCTAAACCGAGCCGCATCAGATTTAATAATTGTGATTACAAAACGAGGGAGGGAAATGGGAATGATTGCACTGTTGCATATCCGAAGGAGATAATGCTTAAATCAAACTTATTTTTTATTTTTTATATGGTTATTGCAATATTAAAAAATTATCTCAGCATCAAGCTGGTATCAAAAAAATATTATAACATTATAGGTATGGTTTATTTTTAAAAAAAATTTTGTTAAATAAAAAAATATTTCAAAAAAAAATTAATTTATTAAACGTAATGGAATCAATGATTCAATTTGCAAGTTTGGCAAAGTAATCTTGATTATCTTAATTCATAGTTTAGTAGGGTACTTTTTTTTTCTATTTGAACCTGACAATGTAGACATCTATTTTTCTTTCTATCATGTAGTTAAAAAAATATTTTTGAAAAAAAAACTTGTTATTAAATTTTAAAAAGTTAATGGACCTATTAACAAGTTTGGTGGGTTTAACTTTTCTTTTCTTTTTATTACCTTTATTTTTTTATGTCATACTTTGATATTGATTTGATTAAGAATTCAGCTGACTGATTAAGAATTAAGTTTTAAAATTTATTTTGTTTTGTTTTCTATGAGATTATTATAACTTAAAAAAAAAAAGTCTTAATATTAGTTTAACGCTTGATTTTGTGATTGTCTATTTTTGTTATTATATATTAAATAAACAATACTTTAGAAGAAGAAAAATATATTAATCACAATAGAATATATTACCTAGTTTGATGTGTGACCCGAATTACTCAACTCACAGGTTTACTCATCGAATCAGATATGATTTTTCATTTGGTTTTTGATCCTTTAATTAATTTTTTTAATTATTTTTTATTATTATCTCAATCTTATTCAATATTAGACTTGTTGAGAAATGAAATTCATGGTTTATTTTTATTTCTCTTTCTATAGAGTTATCACGATCTCAAATAAACATCTTTTTTAAAGTTAGTGCTTAATTTTACAAACATCTAATTTTATGATAAAATTAAATAAAAATGATTTACAAGAACAATAAAGTTATTAAACTCATTAAAGTTCATGACTTGAGTCATGGGGTGACCAAGGTAGATTCAATTTAGCATCATTTCAATATTAAAAAAAATTGTCATATTAAAGTATTTTTATAAGATATATTATATTTTTACCAATCATTCAAGTTATTTTTAACCAATTAAATTAAATTATTTATTTTGGATTAGCTCTCACATAATTTACTTCAAAATTATAGACAGATAAGGAGCGGAGTTGTCAAGTTTTAAAATCAAACTACTTAATTGAATTTAATAACACTCTTAATTTTTTTAATAATTTTATCCATAGCAAAGCACTAGTAATAATTAATTAACATGGGATATTGCTATGAGCCTTGTATTTAAGGTTGCCAAGCGTGCAAGCAAAAGAAAGGACCACCTGTAATAAAGGCCGATGGCGACAGAGCAATAGGAATGGTCCAAGGTTGGTCGGTTGAGCTATGGACGAAAAACAGTGCCTGAAGGCCCAGATAATGTGAGCCCCGCCATGTCTCAACTTCAAATTCTGTTGTCTAAAAAACTTATGCTACTTCTAACAAAATACTCAAACTTAATTTATGAACTCCATTGATGAGCTCTGTAAATTTTAACAAAGCGAGATGGATAATATTTATACGAGAAATGGTTAAATTTCTTTCATTACTACTACTAGAAGTTTTAAATTCGTTTTTTCTTATAATAAAAATATTAAATTTAAAATCAATCAGTTTAAAAATTTAACAGCATTGATGTTTTACTATAACACAATCTATAATAAAATATGTCTTATATTATAGTAAAATTACTTTTATATTTTATGGTAAATAAAATAAGCTTTTTGGGTGGAAAGTGTGGCATTTTGTAGTATTTTTATACTTTCATATCAGTATTTTATGTAATTGCCGGGATCATTGGGCTATCTTTGTATTTTTTATATTTTTTTTCATAATTTTTTTAATTCTTAAAGTTGTAGCCATGCCCAGTGTGTGGGTGGCGTTTACATCATTAAGATAGTGCATGTAACACTACTTGGTGGACATAACTGGTCGTTTATTGTCCTTTTCATTTAGAGAAGTTTTTGTTCTTTTCAACTTAGTTCTTCAATTGCAATTTCTCACATGTTTAGCTTTTCATTTCGGTTCTTATTTTTCAAAAATATCTAATTTTACCTACAACACTTTTGTTAAAGTTTTTTTATTTTGAATTTCATCATTCAGCTATATTTTTTGTTGTTTTTTTTTTCAATTTAACACTCATTCCTTTGATTTTGTTTTTTTCATTTTATTAAAACTATTTTTCAATTCTATTAAACCCTCCAATTGAAAATTCTTATTCTTCTAATTAGTGTTTTTTCCCACCTTTATTTTTATTTTTTAATTTTAGCTTCCAACATTTAATTTGTTGCAGATTCAATTTATACGATCTTAATGTTTTGCATCATTTTTTCTAGTAGTGGTTTTGTGATCATCGTCAAGTTTTTTCCATAAGTTTATCCTAGTCTCATGACATATATTATGATTTTTGCATGCATTTTTTTAATATAATTTTTTTAGTTGTTTTGTTTCTATTTTATTCTTTAAGGTATTATTCTATGCAAATGAAATTTAAGTAAATAAGTTTATAAAACACAATCAAATACATGTCTCATTTTATATCATGGAATATCTTAATGTTACTTGCATATGCTCTTCAATTAAACTTTGAATTTTTTTTTAATGAAAAAAAATACATTGAAGCAACCTGCACACCTGATATTTAAAAAAAAATATAACCCGCAACAAAATAAAATTAGATCATAAATTACCATGAATGTATAGGCAATTATAGGGATCCCAATTTAATTCGAGTTTAATGGGCATCGACTTAAATTTGTGGGTTTTTTTTTTGTAATTACCCAACTTAATCAATAATAGATATTATATAACTATCGTCAAACTCTACCTAAAACTTGAGCCACACCTAACCTAATTTTTCATATTTGTGATATATAGATATAAAAGTATAATATTTATATTTTTTGAATCCAATATATATTATCTGTATATATCTCAATATTAATGTACATATATTTATAAAATTTATAATTTTAACATTTAATATATATATATATATATTATTAATTAGTTTTTTTTAAATAACAAGTAATAGTAGATAATGAATAGCCATAAATACAAAAAAAAAAACTAATTAATAATACAACACACACATATATATATATTAAAGAAATTTTAATTGATAGATATTCATTGTCTTCTCTAGACAGCTGTGCGCGCGTGCTGTGCTCAATAACTCTATCAAGTTATCAACACGAATCCATAATCAAAGTGGACTCATTAATAATTAGTGACATAGAGATAATTTAATTTAAAGAGCAGACGTTGCTGACAATCGAGATTACATTTTCTCGAAGCAGAATTACATAATGGTTGGACTAACGAGGGCCAATCGTTTAATTTTATTTTTTAATATGTGTCAAATGATGTGCCAATTGGCATTTTGCTTAATGCACAGATAATAATTAACAACGACGTGTCACTCTCAGGGAAGTGGGTGGGCAGTTGCTTTGCTCTTAGCTTCCACCTCCACACAAGTTAATGATTTTTTTTTCCCCGTATTTTCTCTTAATTGCTCTCGCTGTCGTAATTCGTAATTATCATGCTTAGTGATCAATCAGTGCATGCCCAGTTGCCCCTCCTTGGTAACCTACTTAATAGCGTGTTTGGCAATATGGTAGTGGTTGCTTTTTAAATAGCTTTTTGTGCTGAAATACATATCAATGATGTTTTTTCATTTTTTTAAAATTATTTTTGACATCAGCACATCAAAACGATTTAAAAAGTACAAACCAAACTTAATTTTAATAAAAAAAAAATTTAAATTTAGGCAAAACACCGTTTAGAACGCAATGCCAAACGGTATCTTAGGGTTCACCCCGCTAGTTACCTGCAAGACCAAATCGGATTTTCACACTATTTATTCTTTTCAGTAGAGGTACATGAATGAAATAAAATTATACAATTTTTAATGTACTTGTATGATACAAAAATATATCATTAAAAACCAAATAAATACCAGATAAGATGGAAGATGCCATAGTATTACCACAATTACCGCAATTAAATTTAATTATAGTATTTAATTTCAAGAAGAGATGAGATTCAATTTATTTTGTTTCTTATATTATTTTTATTATTTTTATCTTATTCATTCAAAGATCTCTAAAAAAAAAGGATAATTTTAAAAAAACTAGTTTTAATATTAATTTATCTTTTTAATACAGTGAATCAGGGGGCTGACAACTAATTTACTTTTATACCATTCTAAAAAAATGAGTTTTATCTATATTTTAATTTTCAACACTTAAATTCATTATGAACATGATTTTTTGTTAAAAACTTTTAATTAAATTGAATTCAAAAAATTCCCAAAGATATTGTTAATTTATAGTGGCATATAACCACCATAACTACAATGCATGATGCCATAAGGTAGAAACACAATTTTCACAGACCACCACACTATAAAACCTATTTTTAGATATTATTTTATTTTATAATAATAGTTGTTTGTTTTTAAATTTTTATTTTGAAATATATTAAAATAATACACACACACACATACATATATTGATTTTTTAAATTCATTATTCACACCAACATATTAAAACAATAAAAAAATATAAACAATTTTTTTAATATTTTTAAAAACAAGGTATTGTCATGAAAACAAACATTGTCTTATTAAACTGGCACCGAAAAGCTTGATAACTAGTATATGTCGTATCATTGGTATTCTAAAGTCTCAACTTCCAATGGCGAATCGACAACTTGATTTTGAGCTCTCATACAATTTAGCAAACTTGTTAGCGACTAGCCACCAGATTTTGATAATACGGGCGGACAGCCACGACCACCTTGTCGCGAGTACCTATCAAGCAAATTGCAATTGTAATAATCTTTCATTAATCTCATGAATAGAGCCTAAATTGGAAATAAAAAAGTTTGGATTTTGAAATGTTATTTCCAAAAACAGGTTGTCTAATCCAACTGCTTCCATGTCTTTTTCTAATGACTCGGCAATCAACTTAATTAAAACCTTATAATAACAACTTACTTTAATCTCACTCTTTGCCTTTCCAAGCACTACCAGAAATTCGCTAAATACCAACGGACATACCGACGGAATTTTTTTTGTCGGTAATTTTCGGCCGAAATCACTGACGGAAAATATTCGGTGAATATGATTATTTTTTTTTTTCAGGAGACCTATAATAATCGGTTGAGGGAGAGATACGGGGATGATCCTTCGACCCATCCGGAATTCGATCCGGATTTGTGGATGGAGGCTGGATCGTCAGGTGGACCCGATAAAAATCGGGTTTACGGGCTCTCCAACACTACCGCTGCCAAGTTGCGGTCGACCGGTACTGCTTCAACCGGTGGGAGCTCCCAATCTAAGGAGTTTGTGGCCTTGCAGCAAAGGTGCGACCACCTATCAGAGGCGTACACACAACTCAAAGAAGAGCAAAGATTGGCGAACGAACAACACAGATTGGCGGACGAACAACGCAGAGCAGAGTCTGAACAACAAAGAGCGGCCTATGAAGAGCTTCGTCAAATGGTCATGAACATGACACAAGGTGGAACATGTGCGCCTAATCCTTTTTGGCCGCCTAACCCCCACCCTCCTCCTCCTCCTCCTCCTCCTCCTCCTCCACCTTTATATTAATTGTTTTTTTTAAACACCTTCATTTTGTAATGAATATTATTTAACTTTGAGTTTTTGTTGCTTAATATAAATTTTATTTGCATAATTGGTTTGTATTACTATTAATTTATATTATTTTTTCTAAATAATTAAAAAAAAAAAATACACAGGGATTTACCGACGGAAAAAATCCGTCGGCATTGGACACCCATCACCGACATATTCACCGACGGAAATAATCCGTCGGCATTGGACAGTGTCTACGGTATTCCATCTCATCACCGACGGAAATAATCCGTCGGTATAAAAATACCGACGAATTTACAGACGGATTTATTCGGTCGGTATGAAATATCACCGACACTTTTGCCGACGGATATAGTACGTCGGTATTTACATAACACCGACGGAAAATATTCCGTCGGTATATTCCAAGCGGGAAACTTTTTTTTTTGGCACGCACAGTCCGTCGGTAAAACCGTCGGTAAATGTTTTTTTTGTATTACCGACTGATATAGCGACGGAATGTGGAATCACCGACAAAAGGTATTCCGACGGGCGTATTCCGTCGGTAATATAGTCGGTAAATACTTTACCGACGAACGTTCTATCACACACCGACGGAATATTTCCGTCGGTAAAACTGTGAAATCTTGTAGTGAAGCTTTAATTACAATAGTTTTATAAGACTTAATTTAAGATGGAAATTGTCATCTCTTGGAGATTTACTTTCACTGATCATCCAGCTTTACAGGTCTGGGAGGTGCAAGGAAAAAAAAAAAAAAAAACCTAGTCAGACGCCAAGAAAATCAGGGCCTTTTATATTTTCTATGAAAATGAAAATCAATCTCATCGGTGATGATAAGATTAAAGAACAATTTTCTTTTCTTCTCCTTGTTTTGTTCATTGAGATGCTTTTGGGTTTTTTTTTTTATTATTAACATGGATATTTAGTTAACTTACATGCATTTGAACTATTCTTATAGACCCTAAAATTAACAATAATATAAGCCTCCAGTGACCATTATATTATCAATTACAGGACTTGAATTAACTTGAGATTATAATAAAAGCAAACATTTTGATCCCAAGCTATTACTACTAGGTTATATATAGTTAATTTTAGTATTTTACTTTTAGTTTTGGTGAAGATTTCCGGACTTTAAAATATAAAACAAATTTTTTTTCTTTTTTTCATTATTTTCTTCTATCTGAAGTTTCACGATTAATTCATGCCGACCAATTGCTTTTAAACACCAAGATGGTGTTATTTTAAAAAGAATTTAAAAATCAATGATTTTTAACTGAATTATAAATTGATAGTTTATTCCAGGTTGAATTTTTTTTATCCGGCAAGAGCTAGCAGAGCGGGTCATGCATGAATCAACTTGCTAATATCGAGTTCAATAACATTATTATTTGAAGAAATTTGTACGAAGAGTATTTTTGTGCTCTGGTCCATGCAGGAAACCCTTGTTTTTTGTCCCTGAAGGTCATAATTAAAATCTTAAATTCGCACCCTTGAGTTTATCGTATAGTTCAGCAACTCTTGAGTAAATAAAATACTTGTAATTTGCTGGATAACTTGTCTCATGTCTCACTGTAAAACTAAAGAAGCTTGGGTGCTCTACACGTGTTTGCAGCTGGCCACGTAAAAACGATCTTTGAGGCTCAAAAAAACCCCCAAAAAAAGGGGAATTATTTAAAATATCCATGCATAATTAATGGGACGATGAACTCCTCGATTTCAGATCACAGAATCAAAATTAACGGAGGAAAAACAAAGGAAAAGGAACCTTATGATTCACTGTACCCTTTTTATTTTATTCTCTTCCTCTGCTTGTCTGCTGCAAAGAAAAACAAGCTCAGAACCATCCAAGGACGAATCTGAATAATGTATAGTCTTGTCAAGTGTCAACATGAGAAAGCTGGAAAATTGTGACCTGTCCCTGTCCAGAAATCGACTGCATTATTTTTATTTATTTATTTACTATAGTCATCTCTTGGTCCAGTAAAAAAACCTATTTATATATTTTTGACCTTTTCAACAACAAAGCTAGTTAGGTTAGCTAAGGCTTGATACTTGATAGTGTCAGATAATACTATAATATTATTTTCAAGACTTCATTTTTATTTTATCTTATTAAATTGATAAAATCAGTTCATGCAACAGCTCAAGCTAGGTCGTGAATCTTATTTTCTACTGCAACTTTGATATATTTGCTGGCTTGAAGGTTCTTCAATCCAGTGCCCTTGCCTGCGTGACAGATGAACATATTGCTCCCCTTTAATTCTTCAAAAAACAAAAAAAAAAAACAGAACAGATCCTTGAATCAGTCATGCCCTCTCCTTGAAGCATGATTTATGATTGCTTATTGATCAGAAATCGCTATAAAAAATGATAGTTGCTCGTTTTTTCTTTTCTTTTCTGGCCTTGACGTTTGTCTGCTGAGAACCCTTCTGGCCAGACAATGCCTCCCAGAAAACACCAGCAGAAATGAATTTAAAAGAGAAAATGGCATTGAGCCATGGATAAAACTCATCTACGGTCTTCTTTATGCCACGCATCTCCATCCAAATCCCTCTCGACTTCATCTTCTTTATTTGGAGAATCCAATGGCCTCTTGACTTCACCAAAAAGTTGGTCATCATCTCATTCCACAAAACTTCACCCTAGCCTAGATTTAAAAATGATCAAATATGCAAATAAAATAAAAATAAAAAAATGATTAAATATAACCTTAAAGAATGTAGTTTAATTAGTGAGATTTTATATCTGTTTTTTAGAAATCATCAATTTAACTCATATAAATCTCAGGGTAATTAAAATTTATATAATCATAAATTTTATAATACATTAAATTAATCAAGATATGTTTATTTACATATTAATTAAAAAAAAAAGTCAATACTTCGTTTGGTATCTTGAATGAGTCTAACTCTGCCACCATCACTGTCACGTATATCAAGATTCCAACTTCCGTTACGTGGACGGCGGGATGGTTTTTGACATGGATGACTTCAGAGATTGGCAACTTCACATGAAATATCGTCGTCCATGTCATTGCAAGGGACATCTCCCTTTTTTCTTTTTCTTTTTTAAGTGTAAATGGAAGATGAAAAATACATTATTATTCTTTTTAGCATTTTTCCTCGGCAACTTGACATGAAATATTTGATGGTGACACTTATTTTTTTTTTTTTTTAATATATTAAAATAATATTTATTTTTTATTTTTTAATATTTATTTTTAATACAGCACATCAAAATAATCTAAAAATACAAAAAAAAAATAATTTAAAAAAATAAAAAAATAAATGAGTTCTAATAAAACATGATTACCGATCATTTTCCTCCTTCTCATCAGGGGATATAAGAGCTTGGGTGATTTTGTATGTCTTTGATAACGTGGCTGAAAGCATTTTGTAAATAATTTTCATATAAAGAACATCAAATTTTATAATTTTCAAGTGTTTTGGATACTTTTGTTATTTTTATATCAAATATATCTAAAAAATCTAAAAACAACAATATTAATTGAAAAATACTTTTAAAAACTTTGAATCACAATGTTCAGTACAGAAATTTTAAACTCTGCTTTTCTTATGATTCGGCTTGAGATTAGATTATGGATTGTACGAGTTAATTTAGAAGAATAAAAAATATATTAGTTTATTTTTTAAAAGTTAAAATAAAACTGAATTTTAACTTAATCAACTAAGATGCCAGCTATGTGTTTGGTATTATGGTAGCTTTTGTGGTTATGGTTTGAAAAAAATATTATTTTTAAAAAAAACATATTTTTAGTTGAGGTTGGTTTGGTAATATATGTTTGGTTAAAACTGTAGTTGAAATTAAAGTTGAATAAAAGATAGTTTAATGTGTTTGGTTAAACATGCTTTTCAAATTGAGATTATAAAATATATATATATATATATGATAGTTTTTAATTTAAATATTGTAGATTTAATTACTAACATTACATCATTGAATAGAATAATATTTTATATCAAATATTTTTTATTATTCTATTAACTTATCTACAATTTCATTACGTATGAAATTCATCCGATAAGAAATATAATTTTCATGATGTTTTGAGCGTGCAACAAAATTAGGTAAAATATCATCTTGAAACAAAATTAGAATTGCAATCAAATTCTGTAAATGCTACATTATCATGTGATTTCATTCCAATTTATGTAGTGTTAATGAATAATATTAAATATTAGTTTTCGAGTAAAACACAATTAAAAAAATTAAAATTTTTTTCCGAGTCGGACGCAGTTCAATGAACAATGAAGTAACTGTTCACATGAACAGTAACCCATGAATTAGTTCGCTTGGCACTGTTCACGTGAACAGTGTCAAGCGATTAATCAACTTGGAAGTGTTCACTTCTATAAATGAACACTTTGTGGAGTGAATTAATTCACTCTGCATATATGACAACAGATGAGCAATGAAAAGTGAAAAACATCAATTTTTTGCTTCATCAAAACCGGAGGTAAAAACTTAATTTTTAGTAAAACTCATCTCTAAAATTTGTGTTTATAATTTTTACCAGATAATTATAAATTATGATTAAAATAAAATATAGTTTCAATCACAATACCAAACATAGATCGGATCCATATATTTTAATTCTAGATTATATTTTTATGTAGACAACATCAACACAGGTTGGATCAGCCAATCAATCTGTACCAAGTTTAACAACTGAAGTTAAAAGGTAAAAGTCGTTGATTCTATAATGTAATGGGCACATGTGAAGTTTTTTTTAAACAAAATAAAGGAAAACAACTTCAAGAAGAAGACATATCTTCTGATGGGTTGCGTAGTTCCTTCCACACAATTCCAGATCATTGGTTGACTTTAGAGTCCATCCAATTCCTCGCGATTCCTTGGCTAAAGCAACGCTGTCTCCCCTCACATGAGATTTCCTCTGATGGAGGATGTAACCATGCCCCTCTGCCTCCCGGAAGATTCTTTGCCGATCATAGCATATTTCCTCGGAAAAATAATGCGAAGGAAACAATTTTTTTATTTATGTCCACGACGAGAATTAGTCGTACAAAACACGTGGCATTCTTTTAGATCACCAGGGGTCGGAAAACATTTATTTTTGAAAATCCAAATGACTTGTATGTTGTAAAAAGAGAAGCTTTTTTATAAATACTATGTATTTTGATAAAAGCAGAAGATATTTATTGACTTAGAAATAAAAATAATTAATGTTATGCGTCCGTTATAGCTTGATAAACTAGAAAGAATTGCTGCTCCCTTGAGCAACAAGTTCAAACCTAAAAAACCCCGCTCAAAATAATTATTTTTCAAAATATATTAAATATATATGAAAAATTCACATTGAATGCTATGGTACAAATATATCCACAGCTATTGAAGAAAAAATCTACTCAGTAAACAAAAGAATTATGGGGAAAATCTCAAGAGTAAAAAAATAAAAATAAAATTAATTCAAGGACTTCTTATCGCATCTATAACATAAGTGATAAAACATTCGCTATTTGTCACATAAATTACGTATTGGTAATCTAATAATTAAAAGGAAACTAAATGCCATCACAACTTATAAAACATGAAACATAAAGAAAACCTTGTTTTATCCGTGAATAAATGGACACTATTATTTTACCACAAAGAGTGACGCTACCAAATATTTTAGTCTATTTAGGAGTGTGGTATAAATTATTTTTTAATTGAAAATATATATTTTTAATTTTTAATTATTAACATCAACACATCAATTTTTTAAAAAATATTAAAAAACTAATTTTAAATAAAAAAAATTAAATTTCAGATAAATACACTTCATTCTATTAAAATTTAAAAGTACATATTGCAATAGAATAGTAGAAAAAATTAAAAAAAATGTTATCTATTTACTTGAAGAAATGAAAACAAAAAATAGCATTTTTCTTATGTGTATTTATAAAATTCGCGTACCCTTCGAGTTCATATTGGATTTATAATTTTTTACCGGTTAAAACACCCACCTCAAAATAAAAATAAAAATACGAAAAAGAAAAGAAAAAAAACATACACACACCTGTGATCTACACATCGAAGATTAGATCCCATAATCCCCCACAAATCTCTCTCCTTAATCTGCCTCTCCCCCACCCTCCTCTCCCTCCCAAAACACAGACAAGAGCTCTTCCCTTTCCAGAAGGGATTTTTTTTTTCAGTCACTTCAACAATAAAACAGTCAGTTACTTTTTTGCGTCTTCTCTGATAACTTCCCCTCTTGTTTCCTCCCACATTTCATAGAAACAGAAGAAGATTCATGAATCCTCACACTATAAACTTCCATTTCTATTTCTTGTGTCAAGATGAGGCCTTTATTTCTTGCTGCTTTTCTAAGTGTAGAATCAGATCAAGGATTGTGTAAAGAGATTGAGAAAGATAAAGGGTCTTGTTGATTTTGAGTTCTTGAATATAAGTGAGTGAAAAAGATTGGAACTTTACATCTAAAAATGATAGCTTCAGGGATAAATTTGGTGATGACAGTAATAGGATTTGGTGTAAGCACTATGTTTATAGTTTTTGTTTGTACTCGCCTTCTCTGTGCTCGGATTCAGTTGAATGCTTCAAGAAGAGCTTTTCCTATTGCTTCCAGATCTAATCTTAGCTTAGTAAGCACTTCCCTTTGGTTTTCAGCACTGTTTCTATATTTAGTTGGTTGTTATAATGTGTTTTCTATGATTTTTTGTGTAAAATGAAGTGGGTTTTATATGGTTTTTGGTGTTGGAATTGAATGAGTGGAGTTGGATTTTAGCTTCTTTTTTTCCCCAGTTTTTAATTGGGTTTCATTTATCTGTTTGTCTAATTTTGGATATTTTGATTATTCATTTATTGTACTATGGAAATTAATGTGGGCTTGTTTTATGGTTTTTTGTTTTGTAATTCTGTGAGTGGAGTAGGCTGGATTTTAGCTTCTAAAGCTGGAGTTTTTTTGTTTTTTTAACTGGGTTTAGTTTCCTGTGTTTGTTTAAATTTGGATATTTTATTTGTGGCAATACAAAGTCAAGTACCAAATTAATTGTCTTTAAGCAAAAATTGGAACTGGCATATTGAACAATAGAGTGTGATATAAACGTACTTAATGTGAGGCAAAAAGTCCCATTTTTTGTAAAAAAATACAATTTAATCTTTGACATTTGGTTTTTTCATTTGCTGAATAGAGTTTTGTTTCATGGGGTAATTGTTTGTCTAGGAGCTTAACTGTTAATTTTTGACATGTGTTACAGTTGGAACGAGGTGGTCTTGAGCATGTATTTGTAGCAAACTTTCCAACCAAGAAGTACAATGATAAGATTTTCTCAGCTTCAGAAGATGCCCAGTATGTTCTTCCTTCCCTGCTCTATTCCTTTTTAGTATTATTGGTTTTGGTTTTTATGCCATGATTTTGTATGAAATAGATAATTTTCCTAGTTTTCGAACCATGTTGGCTTAAGTTGTCATTACAGTGAAGAATATGCAGTGCCAGTAATATTGTGTTATGATTTTTTATTTTTTATTTTGAAGGTTTCATCCATTTGTAATTCTATTTTTGAAAGATGTTTAGAACAGGGTGTGGAGGTGTAAGATTGATGATTTCTTATAAATTTTAGTTTTCTTCTAATATAAACTTTGATTTAGTTGTGGCTATCTTGTATGAGACAGACTAAGCACGCATTTGTGCTGGGATCTCTTTTTCATGTTTATTTATTTATTTATTTTTATTGTACTCTCTGTTTGACTGAGCAGAGTTTCTGAAACCTTATCGCTAAATGTTTGGAGTGGTATGACTGGGATGAAATTCTCTCAGTGCACAAAAACCTTTATTTAGCTATCTTGCGGTGTTCTGTTTTTCTAACTGTAGATGCTATCTTCTTACACCAGTCTTGCAGGTGATATTTAACTAATGTTGCTTAATAAAACACCACCTTCTCTCCCAGGCCTTTGACGCTTGATTGATCGGTCAAAAATTATTTAAAATGTTTCCACAAGGCACATGGAATTTGAGGCGGGGCTTGCTAACAATTAACTAATGGGAATTGGACCTCGGATGCTCGTGGTTGTTTTTTCACCCCTTGACAGCAGGAAAAGAAAAGAAAAGAAAAAAACGGTGGTATTCAGAAGGACTGGCTCACTATTTGAGTTTTGATTGAAGCAACCTTTGAGCTTTGGGGAATCCAATTTGCCTGACCTTGATAAATTATGAAAGTTGTGGCGAAATAGAAGAATTTTTCTGCTCCATTTTTTGGAGTACCCAAACTTGCCTTTTCTTTTCGTTTTTTCTAGCATAATTCACCAGTTCAATGTGGGTGACAATAACCTCTGTGATCTTCATGAGGAAGTGAAAACAGAGGGTTGGGCGATAGGAATTGTTGAGAAAGGGGTTACTCTGTTGGATGTGGAGCCTCAATTCTCCTAAAGACAATTTTGCTCATCTGAAGTGGAAAGGCATGAAACTGGTTGTATGTGTGCACTTATAAATGAATCTTTAACTCCTAAACAACCAAACCTTCTCGCTTGGTTATGTTTTCATTGGTCATAAGCCATCCTTTTGTTAATACTAGTTGCGTGATGCTGTGAAAAAGTTTCAAGAAATACGATTCATTTATACTTTTTAGTTTGTGACAGTGCTCCTTTAGAGGGCTTAATTTATTTTCTGAACCTTTTGTACGCATTCTAACTGGTACACTTAGTGCTGGAACCCTTTTTTTTGTTGTCACTGAAATCCTCACGATTATATGTTTGTTTTTCTTCAGAATTTTTTTAATTGGTTCATTTTTACTATAATTTTTATTTTGCTCTATTTTTGGTCACATGAACCTCCTTCCGAGGAAGCATCTAAAAGTAGGTTGACATCATATTGGTAATTGGATCATCATGACAGATAGCAGCCGGGTTTCAATTGCACCCTGTCCATGTTGTCTCTTTAGCATATTGGTTTCCACTTGGATTTGAGTTGTTTATCTTCACAGTTCACCGTATCCTGCCATTTCACAATTTTCTGCTAATAAGTTGTGGTTTTATGTGGCAGATGCACAATTTGTCTTGCAGAATATCATGGCGATGATATATTGCGGATTCTCCCCTACTGTGGGCACTCCTTCCATGTGACCTGCATAGACATATGGTTGCAACAGCATTCCACTTGTCCTATTTGTCGAATATCATTGCGTGAATTTCCTGAGAAAAAGTGTGTGATGCAACCCCTGTCCAGTTCAGCTATCCGTTCTCGATATGGCACAGAGACATTTGATTCCCATTCTTATAACTATATGTTAACTGAGCATGGGATTTCACCTGGATCAATCAACAACCATGGGATGGACCCCATTCAAGATAATCATTGTGCATCTGATGGTGATGAAGAAGAAGGCGGGGAGAATTCACCCCCCTTGACCGAGAGAAATCAGATTGCAAAAGACATAGCTGACAAGCAAGTAGAAAGCCCGTCAAATCCCTAGATACTTCAGAAGAGTCAAAATGTAAGCTGCATTCATTAGGTTTTCCAATTTTACAGGGTCCAAATATGGGTATATAGAGTGAAAAAAGTTGGAATGCCATTGGAACAACTCCCAGAAAGTTCATTGTTCTTCTCTCGTGGCTTACTGTAAATATTGCAAAAGTCATTTGTTGATCAATTTTCCCCTTCAAAATGGTTGATTTCTGGGCAGTTTTGTTAGTTTCGGTTGTGAAATAGAATCTGATGAAGAAATGCCTCTCCCCCTCTCATACAAGTGTAACTGCAGCGATCTGTGTACACAGAAACACATCAGATGTAGATAATCCTACCTTTCTTCCCAATGTTTCTTTCATTGGACTTTTCACAAGACGCAACCCTTGTGGGGTTTGCAACTCTGATATGCTCTACATGTCTCCTGCTTTAGAATATGTCTGGATTGTTTATAAAGCTACTACTAAGCAGCTCATTTGTTGTGAAGATTGTAGATTTGACTGGAGCACCTGATCTTGCCTTTTGGTACCTTTCTATTCAGGCCTGTCTTTTCAATATTTTTCTTGTATGCATAGAGAATGTTTGTAATAACATATATTTTTCAAATAATTTTTTATGCTGAAATATATATTTAATAATATTTTTTTTATTTTTTAAAATTATTTTTGATATTAATATATTAAAACAATTCAAAACATGTAAATTATATTAAATTTTAATAAAATAAATAAATTTTTTAAGACCGTGTTTTCCAAACGATTCCAAGGTCACGTTCTGTGTTCTTTACTTCTCTTGTCTCCTTGTGAACAAGAGTGAAAATGTTATCATTAGAGGAAGCATCATAATTGGATCTGGAGGCCCTTCTGTCCCCATGGATAGTTTTGGAGGGCTAATCTTTTAATGGCAACAAACGGCAGAAAGCTGAAAGATTTGGTTTCTGTTAACCTAGCAAAGATCCTACCACCATTTGTTTGCGTTTACAATTGCGTATGATTATGTTTTATAAGTATTTTTTTGTATACAAATAAAAATCAAATAATTTTTTTTTAATGCTTTTGATGTGCTAATTTCAAAATTTTAAAAAATAAAAAATCACATTTTCAAAAGAAAAGTATTTTTACAAAGTATTATCATGCATCATGATTCTAATCACAGTAGCACACGAAGTGCGCAATGGAGCTAAGTAACAAGAAGAAAATATAAAGAAAGCACATCCAGGAATATCGAACTCTGTGAAAACATCATGTCAGGGCCAAACTTGGGGAATCTTTAAACTACAGGGACCAAAGTGGAACTTAGTTGAAACCAGAAGGGCTAAAACATCTAACATTTGCAGAACGTGTTGTTTGTCAGGAATTCTATATTATATTGTGAAATCTGTGAAGATCTGTGGGAGGTTGCTCTTTCTTCAGTTGCTTTCATACACAGGTTGTCTGTGTGGGTGCATAAATAGTGGCTTTGCAATGACCATGTTCCCTGTCTTTAATTCTTCTCTCTTTCTTTTTATTTGATTTACGTGGGTGTCCTGGCCAGTTTGCGCGTACCATGACTAATCCTATGGCTCACTGAACATCCTGCAAACTCAATGAGCATGTAAGGCATCGCGGGGGTGACAGGCGTGCACGGTGAAGTTTCAACCCAGGATGCAGAGGAAGGGAACAAACCCCTTCAACCTCTAGGGCAAGACCTCAAGTACTAATTCTTCTCTTTCTATGCAAGTGTTGTTGTGTCTCAAAACAAAGCCATTTATGCTTTTATTTTCTAGTTTTTAATAATTTCGTATATCCAATATGGAAATCCCCCTCTTTTCTTTGATTTCTTTTTTTTTTTTAATTAACGTGGATGTTTGAGTCATCTTCCACGTACTTCGACTAATTTCATGAGCTTTAAAGTTAACGATCATGTAAGTTAAAAAAATTTGATTTACATGAGGTTTGTGAGACTTGAATTGATAATCTTTAAAACATAAACTCAAAGCTTAGCCAATTAAACTATATCTCTCAAGATTTTCTTTGTTTGTTTCTCTTGTTTTATTATGGACATTAAATTTAATTTATGAGTCAACTTGTCGAAGTTTGAGAGAATAAACCCGTGACAATTAAATTTGTTTTTGAAGCCCAAACAATATCTTATTAAAATTTTTTAAGGAAAGTAAACAAAGTTTTTAACCAATCATGAATGAATCTACTGAATGATGTTTTGAGTTAATTTTTTTAGACCTGATTTATGGTAAATTAAATTAATTGATTCTGAATTAAGCTATCGAATGATAAAATTTTATAACACACTTTTTACATCCTTGTCCAGGCTGTTTTCTTAACATCAAAATCACTGAATCATAGCCCTAACTATTTAGATTAAATCCTTCTTTGATTGTTTGAATTTTAAAGAAATCACGTCCACACGATGATTCTCAATAAATTATGTTCTTTCAATGTTTTACAAGGAAAACAACCTTGTGGTTTGAAATTTTTTTTAAAATGATTTCTGAATTGATATATTTTTTAATATTTTTAATATTATTTTAATATGTTTTTAATTAAAAAAACATTTTAAAATCACACAATAAATTGTTTAGCATTGCCTTTTGAAAATGATTTTGAAAAAATTTATCTTTTTTTAAAAAAAATTAATATGTTTTTAATATTTTCAGATTATTTTGATGTATTGTTAAAAATAATTTTTTAAAAATAAAAAAAATAATTTATTTTAATATATTTTAAAATAATAAATATTTAAAAAATAATAAATACCACGTTCTCAAATACAGTCATAGTAAAAACCGAAAGAAATATGATTTACATATCAAATAATTAAAGAGAAATCCCCTCAACATCCAGCTCCAGGAGTCCAGGTACAAGATGGACCCGTACAGCACGCGGATTCCAGGGGCTGAAAAAGCGGATTCATGAATGCAAAAGCCTTCCTTCACAAGGACATCAATTTCTCGAAAATTTCTTCAAATTACAGAGAGAAATAGATAAAGTAAGAAAATAACATCCGGGTACCTCAAAAAGTAATATAAATCCAATCATCTATTAAAAAATTATTTTTCTTAATTCATTCTCTTTTATTTATTTATTTATTTTTCTCCCTTTTATATTTATAAATAATCATAGCTCGAATATAGCTTAAAGTAGTCATGCCGAAGTCCAAAAAGTGTGGTCTATTCTAATTAATGTGCCAACAAAATATAGTTGTGATAATTAAATGGGCCGTCTACTTTGTGATAAATTTATGGGTGGTCCTGAGCAGCTACTTATTTTATGAATTATTAGTTAGGCCTCTGCACTGATTAATCCCAACCTATCACCATAATATCATATATACTAACATTTTTGGCCTCATCAGAAAATAATAAATAATCCATGCTATATCCCTAAACACCTTTTCACCTAATATGATAAATCATACCCAGAAAACCTAAATCATTGATTGAAATCGAATATAAAAAACGTGTTTGAGGAGTGTGGTTATGGTTGTTTTTCAAAGTGTTTTTTACTTAGAAAAATATACTAATAATATTATTTTATTTTTTAAAAATTATTTTTAAGATCAGTATATCAAAATGATTTAAAAACATTAAAAAATATATTACTTCAAAAAAAAAAAATTTAAAATTTTTTCAGAAAATGTTTTTAAAAACATTTCCAAATACCCTCTAAATATAGTTTAGGATGTAGTTCTTATGAGTTAGTCGGCGATGGTCATAATATATATTTCAATTTTATGAAAAAGATCTTCGTCGTTAATTTCAAAATCTTTCCTTGCAAGATAATAAGATAATCTAGTGAGTCCATTTGTTAGGACGAGGAGGACGAGGAGCATCTGTGTCATATTTCAACTGTCAGTGAAATTTCCTGCATCTCGCTTCTCAAATCAGCGGGGATCAAAAAGAATTCTATTGGATTCAACCATAACCCCACAATGAAATTCATTGATGTATAGAAGTAATTATAGAGATGAGGCTTTTGAAAAAAAATCTGAAAGGCTCCATAGGTTTGTAGTTGTTGGATAAACACCCGTTCATGCCAGCAACAGATTCGGCTAAATGCTTCTTTGAGACACGAGCAGTTGTCTACCCTGCCGGAGATCAGGGGCGGAGCCAGGATATTAGGAGGTTTGGGAGGTCCCCCCCCCCCCCCGGGCCCCTGCCAGCCACCCCCTGCCTCCGCCCCTGCGGAGAAGAGAGCTGGTGAATATACGCTAAGATAGATTCTTTGTCCGCAAACGATCAGGGTGTCAAGAAATATAGTCCAGGATGCTCGAGAAGGGTGCACGCACAAACACAGGAACTATACAGAAGACAATTAAAATGGAAAAGACTTCTATAATTCTCATAGGGCATAATATGCTTGCACCATTGTTCTTGACTTAATTAACGACATCAAAATGAAGAATTAATAACATAATAGTTATAGAAATCACAAACGTTTCTAGGCAGGACACTAATTAATTAGTGCCATTATATATAATCAACTCGTCGCAGGATCACAGCTTAATTAAACTCTAGGCTTGATCATAGCTCTGAGGCTATTCTTCATAGACACAGTAAACTCCAACTTCCCAGAGAAATCCAACTTGCTATTAGGTGGATAAGCAGTCCATTCAAATTCTTGAACCATTCTTGCAATCATCAGGTGAAGGTGCACAGTGGCCAGCCCTAAACCAGGGCATATCCTCCTCCCCACACCAAAAGGCATCATCTTCACCCCTGTAACTCCTGTAATATCGGCATCCTCTCCGTCGGAAATGAATCGATCCGGGTTGAATTTTTCAGGATTGTTCCACAATTTTGGGTCCTCTCCTATTCCATGAGAGAAAAATTCAACACTTGCATCAAGTGGTATATCATACCCTGCCAATGTCGTCGGCTTGGTAACTGCATGACTTAGAACAAAATAGGTAGGAGGGTGTTTACGTAGCAATTCTTTTACTACTGCATGCAAATACTCCATTTTCTCTACATCTTTCTCGTCCACTTTTCGATCACCGACAGCTGATTTTATCTCATTGTAGAGCTTCGTCTGAACCTCGGGATTGGAAATTAGCTGTGCAATGCCCCATTCGACAGCGGTCGCTGTAGTGTCAGTCCCACCGTTGAGGAACTCCGAGCAAAGAGTGACGAGCTCTTCATTACTTGGAGTTGATTTCCTTCCTTCGACTGTTAGGTCAAAAAGGGTATCCAGGTATGAAAATGACATCGCCGATTTGTCTGATCCAGGGTTTCGGACTGCATTCCTTCGCTTTTCGATGAAGGAAACCATGAAATTTACTTGCGCTTTCCTTACTTCAGACGCCCTCTTTCTTTGCTTGGAGAAAAACAGACTTAAAATCGGAAGGAAGTCATCAATTCTTGGATCAAGAACGATCAAGACTGACTTCATTACCTGATCCATTTTCTCAATGGTCTCATCATCCATTTCAATACCAAAACACATGGCTAGAAGTATGCAAAACACTGCAAACCGGACATTTTTAATCACCCAAACAGCTCCACTATTAGCCTCAGCTTCGGTTCTTAGCCGATTAATAAGTGTCTCCATTGCACTATCTCTTGCGTTACGAAACTCCTTGATCCTACTTGAACTAAGCATGTTTTGCACCATGTTTCGCCTCAGCGACCGCCATACCGAACCATAAACTGCCGCATTGACACTGAACTTATTGCAGCTAAAGATGGTTCTTGTTGGGTTTTCCTTAGGCCTAGATGCAAAGCAAGCACCCCTTTCAATAAGCGCCTCGTGGGCTAACTTCGCATCGCTGATGATGATCATTGTTCTTGTTCCCATTTTAAGAGTGAAAATTGAACCATATTTCGAACGTATATCATCAACATAATCAAAGAAAGGCTTGCCTGATTGAGCAACTTGGAAAAGATTCCCAACAATAGGCCAACCGGGTGGACCTGGAGGGAGGTGTGAGCGTTTGGATTTGGGTTTTCGAGAAAGCAGGAAAATGAGGCCTGAAATGAACAGGGCAAGAATGGTAAAGAAGAGATGATAGTAAGGATCAAGAGTTGCAGAACTAAAACTGAGAAGAGACATTGTGTTTGTTCTAAGGAGAGATGAAAGGGGGAGACGTGAATGATGCTGGACTGATGTGGTTTTTGGAGAAGAAAGTCTATAAGAATGGCAAGAGCATGAAATTGCAGGTGGGATTTCAATAATGAACACGACGTTTGCTAGAGTACATACATTATTCGGGTGGGTGGTTGTTAACTGATAAAGCTTATCGCGCATGTTCAAACAATCGACAACCCTACTTGATGCTAAGAAGTTATGATCGGTAAGACCAAGGACGATAAATACCAGAGACCCCACTAGCTAGCTTGCTGTATACAATGATGCTTTTCAGACACGGACAGGGAGAACCACTTCCAGCTTCTATTAAATGTTTGCAACTAATGTAGGTAGTAAAACGACAAGGGGTTTCCTCACTTGAATTTTTTGTTCTTTTTTTTTAAAAAAAAAGGAGCATTAGTTGAAGTCATTTTCTACTATATGATATATATAATATATGTTTCAAGGAAACCGTTACCCCTAGATCCTGATTTTTTTTTTAGTGTATTAAGATACTGTTTGGAAATGAGTTTTATCTTATATTTTATTAAAATTAATTTTTTAAATATTTTTTATATTATTTTGATATGATATTAAAAATAAAAAAAATATTATAAAAATATTTTTTTTATAAAAATTATTTTAAAAAACAACTATTTAAATAATAAATTAATAAAGTTATAGATATAAAAAAATTAATTAGACCGAGCCTAGGGAGGTAATTGATCGTTAATTGATATACAAACCATGTGGGTTTCTGTTATTTTTCTTCAATTATTTTTTTTCACCACTTTGTTATTTATGACATCGGCTATGGACAGGGAGGAGGGTGTTTTTTTTTTTTTTTAATATCCCAGTATATACATTTTTGGGGGACAAAAAGTAAGTTTTGTTTTTAAGGATCAAACTGATTTTCTTTTCAAAGGACCAAACGTATCATTTGTTTTAGAAGGAGAAAGCTAAATCTCTATCTTTGCAGCGTTGAAACATGTCAGGAAACAAGTAATTTAAGGGGGGATATGTTGAGATTTTCATTTTTTGGGAATTAAATTAAAACCTTGTTGAGAAAAGGGACTAAATGTGCTGCATTACTAAGTCTGGGGCCTAGGGGGACAAAGTCGGCCCACCTTGGATTCGGCCACGTAAATGCACAATTGATTGATGATGAATGTGCTCTCTTTTGAATTATATATATATATATATATATATATATATATATATATATATATATCCTAAAGATTCGGTGGCTAATTAATCTTTTCTGTTGTCGGTGATTTGTCGACGTGGTAGAAAGATTACGTTTTATTTGCCCGTTTCTCTCTTGTTATTGTGTTGCCTTCTATATATATATATATAGGTTGATATCAAAAATAAAATTTTAAAAATAAACAAAATTATTTTAATGTATTTTTAAATAAAAAACATTTTAAACCACAATCGTTATTATATTCTTGAAAACAAATTTTTTTATAAAACCAAAACAAAGTTCTTCGCAACACGATAATATAACTAATTTTATAATATAAATTGAGTATCTTAATAATACAAATATCGTAATTGTGAATCACTAACTAGAAATAAAAAGAAAAGTATCAACTACAATCAAAAGATGAGGTTCTGAAGGTCTAACAAAAACGATTTGTTAACAAACTATAATGCTGAAAAAAGATAAATAACGAGATGGTGAACTCAACATTTTAGTTAATAAATAACATTTAATATATGTATATGAGGTAATACAGTAATGTGTGTGTGTGTGGCTTTAATTTCTTACATAAAAGTTTCTTAAATAATTCACAATAAGAATATCATAAAGTATAGCTCGTTGAAAAATTAACATGCAATGAGCATGAATATTTGTACTGTGGATGATCAGTTGCCACAAGTTGGTGATTTTCCCGATCAACCAGAGTTCAAATACGATGTGTATAAAAATTAACACTACCTTGATATTACATTTATTTTAACCGGCATATCATAGGTTCATATCATAATCACACAGATAAATTCATATATCAAAGCTCAACTCATGACATCAATCAAATGAGAAACTATCAATACACAAGTACATAATGATTCATATCAATGATTCATTTTAGTAGGTGATTATGCTTAATTATAAACAAGAACTAAATAACAATATAATAATTATAAAGAAGCACCATTAATTTAATATTAACAATTTAAATATTTATATTAATACAATAAAATACAGAAAATTATATGCTCACTTGACCCAAAAATATAAATAACACGTAAGCAGATTCTGAAGGCAACCATATTGATATCATACATGTACAATAACAAAATTATCTGAAAATAGAAAGAGATATACTAAAAAATGACTCCGAAAGAATGTACAATTTAATTTAATACACTCAACTTATAGTCCAACTCATATTCCTATATATTTATAAACCAAATTGGTCCTTTTTTCCAACAATCAAACGGTTTCCTGAAATCTAACTCAAATGAAAAAAAATCATAAAACTTGATAATTATTTATTAATAAATCTCAATTATTAATCAAACCAGTTTGAAAAACTAAAATTATAGTCAGGGTTCAATCTGAAATTTTCTCATACTTTTAGAGGTTAAGATTGTGATTTTGCCAAATTAAAAGACCAAACTGAAAATGTTATAAATTCATAACTATATTTATTTTACATATAGTTCACCCTTTTTGTACATAATCTTGAATTATTCTTGAAGGATCAATTTATATATTTTTTTTAAAGTTTAAGAACTAAACTGTAAATTCCTAGAATTACAGGACTAAACTGAAATTTCATCATCTTCAACCCTGAGACCATACTCTCTAGATTTCCATCAAGGATTTTTTAAAAAATTTCTCAATATTCTTACACCCAATATGTCAATTAAACTAATTAATCTCAAAATTATTATTCATAATAAAATCATCTAAAATTTATTCAATTAAACTATTACCCACTACAATTTATTCATAGCATTCCAATAAACTCATCGATCAAACCCAAATCATAATCTTCAAAACTGTAATCTTCAAGTAATTCATAATCTTAATTAATATCAACAATTATACACATTAAAAACATAAATCTTATATTTAAAATTTATTTTCTCTTACTCTTTTTTTTCTTCTTTTATCTTTGGTTCTTTCTTTTCTTCTTCTTACGGTTCCCACTCTTCAAATCTGAGACTTCCTTTTTTTTTTTTTTTTTATTCTTCTTTTTATATTAACCAATTCTTTATTCAACTACTAAAATGTCCTTCATCTATTTATACATAAAACATCCTCTTCCAGGGGTATTGTTGTCATTTTCTATTAAACATTTCTTTTTTTATTTCAAAATATTACACCAAATTTGTCTATATATATGCAAAATATACTTGATGTGGACAATTCTTAATCCAATTCAAGAGATGTTGGGATATAAATAGTTTATCCTTGCCCTTCCTATATGAGATATGTTAGGTTTGCTCATAAAAACCTTAATTGATAGGTTGTATTATAGGCAGATATTTTTAGACAGTTAAAATGAAGAAAAGACCCCCCCTTTCTCTTTCGAGATTGACAGACTAAAAATGATGACACTTACGTTTTGTACCAAAATGTTATTTTTTTCTAAAATTAAAAGTATTGGCCTTCTAATAGCAAAAAAAAAAACGAGGGATTAAAATGTACTTTTCAAACAACTCGTAAAACCACCACCTATATTACCGAAGTTATTCACTATAATCAATTATCTTGCAATTTAACTGTTTATATATATAAAAAAAAAACATTGCAATTGGATGTTAATTTGAACTTAAAAGAGCTTTAATCGTGTAAAATAAATTTTAAGAACAAAATTGATTTTTTTTAAAAGCACGGCCTTTTTAGTTTCTTTTAATGTATAGTGTTTTTTAAAAATATTTTTTAATTAAAAATATATTAAAATATTTTTTAAAATTTTATTTTTACATTCGACACTAGTATAGTAAAACCATCGAAAAACATTAAAAAAACTTCAATTTATTTTTTTGAATTAATTTTTTATATATGTACATAAAAAAAATTCTAAAAACACATCAAAAAAAATAATATGAAGAAAAAAAATAAATTCAAATTGTTGTTGTTAATTCAATTCAACAACACAAAAATATCCATCCCATAAACTGCTCGGTGCACATAGTCCAGATTAATTATTTAAGAGAGACAATCAATTAGTCAATCAATTAATTACTTGCATAGGCAATTAATGATACAAATTAAGACATCAATTCCGCACAATTGTTTTTTTTTTAAAATATGACTCACCAAGTAACCATAATTCAAAACAACTTCATCGCGTAAACAAACATACACTAAATAGTAATCTCCTCAGCCTCAGATCCAAATGAAGAAATAATGGATTAAAATGACATAAAAAAAATATTTAAACCAATATTTGATTATTGTCTCGAAAACATAATAAGGAAATAGTGGAAATAAAAATGACATATTATCATGCAACTTGTATTTTTAAAATACATAAATTTATTTTTAAATCATCTAAAATACATAGTTATTTTTTGTTTATCCTTATCTCTTTAATCAAATATATTCTGTTTTTATTGTTTATTTTTAATCCTAAAAAAATAATACATTATATATATATATATATATATATTGTCTATTTTCTTCATCAAAGATAATATTCTCAATCAAAAGGAAAATTGTTGTTGGATTAAAATCTTACAAGAATATGTTAAAAAAAAAAACTTACGAGATGGCGGGGGGTGGGGGGGAAGAGTTGATGGACTTTTATGTTGGGGAGACAGCTCAATGAAATCCGAAGAAAGGTTAGGGTAACAGGCCTTGAAATAGCCCACTAATTTGGGCCCAAGGAGTTTATTGATGGCTTTTAGAAAGGCCGGCAGGCCTTTTATAATCTTTAGCTGCATCGATCAAACCGCTAATTTAGTCCGTATTTTTTTCAGCATTTGAATTTAAGATATTTTTCATGGAAATTTCAAATCTTAACCCTTAAGAAATTCTCCTTTGGACCTAAAGGAGGGGTAGAGATGGGAATAATATCCCTTTTCATTCCCTGAATTATTCGAAGTTTCTACAAGTTCATGCATGACGGTGATAGACTGATAGCAAATGGTATTTAGCAAACGGTATAGGCTTTAATTCCTCGGTTTTTTTTTTTAAAAAAAACGAAGAATAGGAACCAAAATCATGTTATCATGCTCTTTGTTTAACCCTCATCGAATTACTTTTATGTTAGACACGATTTAATAGATTGATTAGAAAAATTCAGGGTTTTTTCGAGGTTGAGTTTTTAGCTAAATTAAATAAAATATTAACTCAATTAAATTTAAAGTGTATTCGAAAACATAATATAAACAACGGTTTTTAAAATTTTATTTTATTTTTTTTAAAATAATTTTTTTTATGTTTGAAAATCGTTTTAATATGTTGTTAAAAGTGATTTTTTTTTTAAAAAAAAAACTCTATTTTAATATATTTTTAAATAAAAAACACTTTGAACTGCCACCAATTTCACAATCTCATCCACTCTTATTTAATGAATTTTTATTTGCTAGAAACGTAGTCCAAACTTGATAAAATTAACATTGAAAAAAAAAATATTATGTTTACAAGTATAATTTTAATAAAAAATAATTAATCTAAATTAACTCATTATTTTTATATGAACTATTATCATATAAAAATTATCATTAATAATATTATTATTAATTGATCACATGTGTTTCTTATATTACAATGCATAATATTTTTAAATTAAAAACATATTAAAATAAAAATTTTATTTGTTTTATTTTTTACATCAATTTATCAAAATCTTAACACTGTTATTATTATTATTATTATTAATTGATCACAGAGGTGTTTTTTATGTTACAATGCATAATGTTTTTTTTTTACATCAATTTATCAAAATCTTCTAAAAAAACCATTTTAATTTATTTGATAATTTGAAAGATTGTTTTTAAATAAGAAATTTTTGAAAAACAAGAAAAAGCCGTGAATACGAGCCCCGATATGGGTGAGGTGATGATTTGAAAGATGGGAAATCTACGTGTCCTATCAAGGACTGGAAGGATGAGAAATGAAGGTTCATAGCCAATTCAAGTCGTTTCATGTCGAAACCACCTTCCTTCCTTTTTTTCTTCTCTTTTTGGGCGGAGTTTCAAAAAGGAGCAGCCAGCAAATCAATCAAGCAGATTGTTTTATTCATAAGCGTGATCTCTAATAGAATTTCCCTTTGTTTTTTCTCCATGCATCATCGCATGCCATGGCTGTTCCTTTCTTTTCTTCTTTCTCTCATAAACGGACGAGAAAGGAACGTTTGGGAGATTGATAGGACTGGTTTATATATATATATATATATATATATATATATATATATATATTCCAACATGTCACTGATTAATTAAATATTTCGGTTTATATTAAATTGACATATATCTCGAACCAATAGAATCATGCACATTTTCAAACCCTAACCTATGTGCTTAATGTAAGCTTTGCAGGTATATACATGTTCAGACCTGCAAGCATCACTCTATATATATATAAGCACGAAATGGAAACCCATACCACTCATATTTACTTTTTTTTTAAAAAAAAAATTACAATAAAGTTCCCCATTAATTAGCTAAGCAACTGAAATAGAAATAAATGATTAATAAAAAAAATAAAAGATGATAAGAAAAACCCAAGGATCTATTGTTTTAGTAAAAACCCTAAGCCCTTTTGTTGTGACCATGAAAGACATTTCATGGTCTTATAATAAAAACTCCTTAGTCAGTTCTTACTTACACAAATGAACAACCTCACCCCCAAATGTCACACAATATGGAAATAAATAAATGTACCGTACGTCACCTTCTCATCAACAAGTTAATTAACATCTACATAGCTAATCAAAGAAAAAAAAACAGCTTAATTAACTAATTAATTAATTACTTGTTGTGCCATAGTTGCTGCTGGTTCTTCTCCTTGTTGAGCTTCAAGTCAAACTTATTAGTATTCCACAAATGCTGATCTCCGTCGTTTATTTGAACCTGAAAGCAGCTGTTATCATTGACTTGACTACCCACATAAGAGTTAGAAGGTGATGAATTCATGCCATTATAGGATTCAAGTTGCTGAAAATAATTGCTGGTCCTTAAATCCTCTTTACGCTTCTTGTTAGACTCTGTTGTCATGTTAAAGTAGATATTCATGCTCTCCCATTTCTCCCTGCAATCATCCACACTCCTATCATAGCCTAAACTAGCCATTTCTGCTGCTATCTCCTCCCATAGCCCTTCATTCGAATACCCATTCTCTTGGAATCTTGAGTCCATGGAAGTTCTGAGCTGTATGAAGCTCAGGATCTCGGGTTCAGTCCATGTAATGTTATTGAACTTGTCTTTCTGAATCTTCTTAGCACCAGCGCTGTCCGGGTTTTTGTTGTGCCTTTGAGTGGCTACTGCGATTTGCTCAACTGACGATGACAGTTCGAGTCCTTTCTCCGTATGTTTCTTCAAGGCTTCCATTAATGCAGCATCTCTAGCTTCAATCCATGCTCTCTCTTTAGCCCAAAACTCATGTTCCTGATCGAACCGAGCCAACTCTTGCTTTGTCCACTCTTCCTCTCGACACATTCTTTCATGCTCTCTATCTTCAATGGTCTTCAACATTTTCTCCATCCAGGCATCTTGTTTCTCCATCAACTTCCTCATTTGTGAGTCCACAAAGTCCTTAACCTTTAGCTTCCAACTCTTTTTAGGCCTCGCAAGACTTTGGCTCTCATTTATCCCTTTCTGTTTTTCCGTTGATCGGTTCATCATGTTGTAAGCAATAGCTGAAAGGTCATCATCATTGTTTTCTGATGAAGAAGTCTCAAACTCAGATGTGTTGGAGAAACTCAGACTCTCACTGTGCTTGTTTTCTTGAAATGTTTCTTGACTTTCTTGGTTGATTGTGTTGCTCATTGGAGCTTGGTAAAGAAGTGTGTTGTTAACAAAATGGGTTTCCGAGGCTGAAGCTTGATTGCTTGGCTCTCCATAAAGGGCTTCAAGCTGCCTAAAGAACCTATAATGCTTGCCATCTTGTCTCCCAGCTTTCCCTTCCTTGGTTTTCTTGTAGTACTTGTACAAGTTCTCAAACTTCTCTCTACATTTCTTGCCACTTCTCTGGTACCCGTGCTCCTCAGCCATGATTCTGAACATCAGTAAAGTCAAATTAACTCAATACTGCTTGTATGTGTGTACAAACAGACACACAGGTACAGATTTCAAGGAAATGAAAAACCTAAGCAGAAGTTCACGTATTCTTGTGCAGACAATAATGATGCTATTAATATAATGATTTGGCAATATTCAATAGTTGACTAACATACTCTCAACATTTCTCTCACACAAAAAGCAGTTAATTAGTTTACTGACCATCATTTTTAGTAATTAAAGTATTAAATACTCAAAACATTCTTCTTGGGATGTAATTAATGAAGATCCCACCAGCTAAGTTATCTTGTCTCTCTTTGAATTTTAAAATCATTAACTAGCTGTTAAAGGACTCCTCTCAAGAAGAAGAAGAAGAAGAGACTAGCTAGTATTTCCCATCATCCCCCAATTGCTACCGAGAGTTCATAACAGAAAATTAGCGAAGAGATTATGATACTGAGAACAAATGCTTCCTGTACTGATCACCACTACACACGCACAAAGACGGCTATTGAAAGGAAATCACGAAATGAACTCAAGAGAAGATTTTACAAATAAGCAAATAAAATTGCTTTAAATCCTGGGGCACGAGCCCTTAAAACACACAAGAAGAAGAAAAGAAAGCGAAGAAGGAGAAGGAATATCATCATCAATGTCCACTTGGTGACAAAACAAAACAAAAATTAGGGTTTCCTAATCCAGTATCTGCAATGCAAGAACAAGCCTGATAGAGTAAGAAATACTCAACAAAGGAAACAGGATATTTGCCCAAAAGGGCTTCGTAGAATTTATTTAGTACCTTGAAACCTCATCCCATAAAGGACCCTTTTGATTAGCCTCCTTGAACCGGGAATCAAGCCTAGATCTGATCTCAAGAAGAGTAAGAGTCTCTTGTCTTGGCCATCTACTATTATTTCCTCCATCATTTCCAATCCACCCAGCAGTAGTAGCACTTTCCATTTCTACTCCATATAGGGTACCAACACCAGCTGAACTACTAGTACCAATTGTAGCACTATTTGTAGTATTAATATTAGTGGCATTGGTGCAGTAACGATCATGATGCCCACCAAGCTTGACTAAACCACTTGACAACATTGCTTCATGGCCAACCATAATGGACTCAAAGTGATGAGTTTGCGGTGCTGCGAGATTCCTACTTTGAACAAAGAATGGCTCGCCCCCTTGCTGGGTTCCTTGAAAATGACTTCTTCCGGCCACCAGTTGCCGGAGATCTGGCATTCCGTACTGGTGGTGGTGTTCACTCATTTCTTGCTCCCACTAATCCCACTCCACTAGGTTTAGATAGCAAGAAAAATATACACTACAGACGAGAGAGATGTTTTCTTCTGGGCCTTCAAATTATAAAGAGAGATTAATTGACAAATTCGGAACTTTTTTCTTGGGGAGACAGGATCCGAGTCTACCGCAACTTTTCATCACTACTACTTCATTAACCTTTCTCTTTCTCTGTCTTTCTCTTTAGAGAGAGAAGGGAGCATTACGTAATGTGTATGGGCCAATCTGAGAGCGACAGATGTCAAAGAATTACACGAGGATGACAACCCACTATTCGAGCTCTGCTCACGTTACGCGTGTACAGTGTTTAGGATTTGACCTTTTGACCGACCATTTTGCTTCCTGTCCATAACATGATCAGTTTGGTACTCCAGGAGAGAAGACATGGCTAGCTAGCTCACTCAACCCTCAATCTGTTGCTTCAGGAAGCCCAAAGGTTTGCCAGCAATTTACTTCTATTTTGGGTTTCAATTATCTAAGAAAACTAAAACCATGATAAACTTTATATTTTTTCAAAAAAAAAAAAGACTTAATAATTCGGTGTGCGTATATGTATAAATTAACTAGTTCGAAAATATATAGTTCATCTTTAAAATAAAAACTCCAAAAAAATCATTATGGTTTCACACATGTTAATTCCTCGCAAATATTAATTTTAGAGGTGGGTCTCTCTATCTTATTTGTCATGATTGGCTAAGCTATTGTTTCAAAATTCCACATTCTTAGGGTTCAATCACGTATATAATATTACCCTACTTAAGTTTTATTTGATTATTGTAGTGCCTTTTTTTACCCATCTTGCATTGCATAACCTTTTTCTCTAAGAATTTAATAATGAGAATTTCCAGAGTGTTATAGGAATAAGTATAAATCATTACTTTATAAAAAAGAGAGAAACATAAAAGCGATAAAATAATATATATAAGCTTACATGAGAATATTCTTCCTAATGAAATCCTCTCTTTCATCACTTATTTTTATCTTTAACTAGAAAATAAAAATAAAAATAAAAATTAAAAAAAAAAAAAACGTATAAAATTAAAAATAACAAGAAAAATAATAAAAATGGTCAAAACAGGACTTCATATCATGATTTTTAAATCTAAAAATTCCGATTATCAGAGTAGTAATTTCATAACTGCTTATAGAAAAATTAAAATCTAAATATAAAAAATTTAACATGATACAATAATAATAATAAAAAATTATAACTTTTTAAATTATTATTTTAATCTAACAGTCTACACTCGCTCATTATCACAAACCCAAATACCATCACAGTTAGAATCTTGCGTCGCTCACCATACGAAGAAGAAGCACACGTACGAGCAGAGATATGTGTGAGTAGCACAAAGTTTCTGCGTGTAGACCTCATATACATGGGTACGTATCACATTGTAATTTGATCATCTTCTAAAATCAGAAATTAATGTACTTAAACCAATGAATAGTTTAATTCATTCCTGGAAACAGGTGGTACGAAATTGCCACCACTCATATACGATAGAGGATTTTTTTTTTAAAAAAAAAAAAAAAAAGGTTGAGTGGATTTTATTAATTAATTTCAAGACAAAAGAAAAGGGTAATCTTAAAAATATTCTTGAGAAGATATTGTTAAGGGAACACCGTTGAATTTGATTATGTCTTCTACTTTAGGTATGAACTCAGGAATCTCTCTTAGTCTAGCTAGTTACTAAAGACATGTCGATAGATTCTCTCTAATAAATGAGGGGTACTGATACTTTAGAGAGCAAGCTACGTGGCAATAGTGTAATATGAAAGCATATCCAAATACATTGAATATTTTCCTTGCCATGCATTAATTAAATTGAGCGAATCATTCAACATCCATTGGTGCCCGCCGAGTAGAGAAAATCCTCCACTTGATCTTATCCAGCGCGATCAGAGATGATGACATTAGACGATCTTTAATTAGATACGAAGCTGAAAAAGAAACTTCCCCGCGTTTCATTTCTCATTCTAATATGGTTAAAACTATACCAATTTTTAAAGATATAATTTAATTAATCAAGTTTTAAATTTATTTTTTAAAAATTATTAATTTGAGTTTTATAAACTCTAAAACCATTAAAAATTTATATGATTATCAACCTCAAAATTTATAAGATAAAGTGACTCAAATACTCACATTTAAAATAAAAAAAATACACCTCTTAACTCTTTATTGGAAGGTCTAACCCAAAAGTCAGCTGGTTTCTTCGTACTTCAATTGAATTCTCATAAAACTGTTAATGACCTCAGTAGCAGTGCTAGTTAAGGACAGTTGCTTTAGTTTGGCAGACATCTGATGATCTGATCCATTTTGGCTTCATGCATTCAGAGTTTTTCAAGCGTCTTACAAGCTATGAAATCTACGTACTGAATTAATTAAGTTTGTGAAAGTAATAACAATAATAATAATATTAAGCATTAAAGAAAAGTAGGAAAACCGTGGCCTCACACACTCAAACTGAAACCTTATTTTTCATGTTCATGTGTCAACAAGAAGTGAGCTGTCCCTGCTGAATCTCTTCTAGAGTCCATGTTTCCCACGTAAGAATGGAAGAGGAAAGAATCTGAATCCCCTCCCGAGACACACTTGTCAGGCCTGATTACTTACCCCAGACGTTGCTGACCCAATCCATTCCCTCATGTTTGCATGAGTGGAGTGAAGTGAAGTGACTTCCCTTCCCTGCTTTCTCTGTTCTCTTTCTCACAGATTAAAAAAAAAAAAAGGGAAGAAAAGGCGAGGAAGCAGTATCCATAAAAGAGCCTACAGATTTGCAGGTCACCTAGCTTAATCAGTCAAGTTGCACTGAACCAAGCCATGCATCCATTTATGAAATATGCTACAACGATGAGGTCATTCTCATGCTCGCTCTATATATATATATATATATATATATATATATATATGGTGACCAGAGATGTTTAGAGGAACGCGATTATTCCAATTAATTCAGAATCGGAAAATAAATTTGCGAGGGTTAATCTCTTAAACAGACCAGGTAAAGCCACTGGTGTTGATTTAACTTTAAATGTCTCGGATTTCTACAGATATTCTCAGCACAGTTGATACAGTTTCCTTGTGAAACAGTCAACTCGATTCAAAAAATTGAATACTAACACTAAAGTGTTCATCTAATCATTAAGACTATAATATTACAGCGAGAAAATAATTCAAGTTTTTAACTTGAGGTTTTGAAACATCAATTATGAAAAAAGCATTTGAACGCCGGTATTAATGATGCAAAAGACTTTAGGGGCCAATAAGAGAATGACAAGCCAACTCACATGAAGATTTCTCAAAGTGCTTGCTTTTGAAGATGATTTTTTGCTACACTGGTGTGTTTTTTTAAATAAATAAATAAATAAATGTTTATTTAATGTTTTTTCTTGTGATTTTGATGGGATGGATTAAAAAACAGAAAAATATATAAAAAATTATTTTAATAAGAAATAAAAAAGTATTTTTACAGCGCAGGGAGGAGGAGGAGGAGGCTAAAGGCACTATTAGTCAACCCGTATATAATTAAAAGGCACAGAAATAATAAGAGTTGATGTGGCAAAAATCATTTATGACCTGGAAGATATAATAAAGCAAATGATTAAAGCAAAGAAAATGATTATGGTGAGTGGATTTATTGGTAAGGGGGTGGATTTGGTGATGAGGGAGACCTTGTCAACTATATACGAAGGGAAGAGGGGTTTGTCTTTGCCTAAAAGGGTAACGAGGGTCATCATTTCACAGCTGGACATCACAAGCCCATCATATCAAACTGTTGTACGGAGGAGTTGAGAATGTGGTGGGGCCCTGATTTGGAAATGGGCGGGGGAGGTGATGGGATGTGGAGATAGAATATGGATTCCGAGAGAGGAGATCGGAGAAAAAGGGAGGATCCTTTTTGCAAGGCATCATTGGATAATCTCTTGTCTTGCCTTTTGCTCCCCATTTCGCGTTGATGGCATTGGACGGCCCATAGGCAACGGTAACAAGAAAAGGAAAAGGTGTACCGTGAGTAGAGGTGAGAAAAAACAATTAAAAAAAAACAAGAAAAAAAACAATTAAAAAAATTAAACCATGAAAAAAAAACAATTAAAAAATTAAAAATACTCACCGATTTAGTTTGATTTCAGTTTTTATAGGTCTGAAACTAAAAAAACTGAACCCAAACTAGAAAAAACCTAGTTAAATTAAAAAAACCAATTCTCTAAAATAATCAAATTAAAACCGATTGATTTAAACTGGTTCTGGTTTGGTTTTTTTTTTTAAAAAAATTAATATAATTATTTTTTTTTATGAAAACCAACTTAAATAAAAAATAATTATTTCTAGGCTGGTTGTTGGAAGGAAGGGCTTTTGGACATGAATGCCAGACGCAAAATACACTAGCGGAAGCGCTTTTGCAAGTGAGAAACAGAAAGGTGTTTCGGCCACGTTGTTGTGTTGTTGGGTGGAAGGACTTTAGGACAATATTATTCCTACATGCAGACTACACAAGCGTGGCATAAAGATGGCTTTTGTTAGTGAGAAACAGAAAGGTGTCAAAAACTTCACTTGTCTATTGCCGAGAGCTGACTGTACTCTCAATAAGTCTCTAGCTAGCCTAGTCAGCTATGCCCTACGGGCGAGAGGTGAATTAGTTACAGGATGGAGAGGCTACATTGCCACGAGGGAAAAGACAATGTATGCTACTAGTGGAGAAAGGCTAGGGATTTTCACTCGCTAGCTAGAAAGTCTAGGCCTCTAGTGGGGCTTAGGACAAGCTATGACATTCTGCTTTTTTTAAATAAAAAAACAAAAACCATCACATTATATGGCAACCCAATTTTTTTTGTTTTTTGTTTTTTTTATAAAATCCCATAAAGCTTCATCTCTGGTATCAATCCAAAGGAGAAAAAAACACTACCCTTCAACATGACAAGTCAAATACTTACGTTCAAGCCCCGATTACTTCAAAACCAAGAAATTTGGATACTATCCTTTGGAAGCATATATATTTTGGTTCCCTGATGTACGATCATAAAGCTTCAATGCGAATTCTTGTAGAAAGTATTTCAATAAGTGTTAGATCCTTGACAGATTCTGAATTGCTAAAATGAAATGCCATACCTTCCACGGTAGCACCTGTATCTGTAGTAACATATATATAATCTAGCAATTTGTTGTGCATCAGACCGCATAGCGCAGTGGATTAGCGCGTTTGACTTCGGATCAAAAGGTCGTGGGTTCGACTCCCACTGTGGTCGTTTTTAAATTATCTATTTTTATTTAGGTCCTCGTTGTAACTTGATTATTTTTTTAGGTCCTCATTTTAACAAAAAAATCAAGAAAGGAAATTTTGTTCTTAGAATCTGCCCATTTCTGTTTTCCAATTCCTGACTTTTGTGCTAAAAATGCCATGGACAAAATGATAGGGCTCAATTCTTTCTTACACCCTAAAATCCCATCATCTTCAAGAATCCCTCTTCTCCACATCCAACCCACCCTCCCTCTCCCTTCTTTTCCTCTCAAAATCTCCAAGAAAACCCATCTGAGATTCCTTCTTTCTGCACAAACCAACAACAGCAGCAGCAACCCAACTCAAGAACCCAAAGAACCAGCACAAGAAATGAATTATGAGTCTTCCAATAACAATGGTGGTGGTGGTGATTTGAATAAAGATCAACCTCCTCCTTTAATCAATATCAAGTGGGGTGATTTATTACTGAACCCAAATCCTGATAACATCTTGGCTGTTGGATTGACTGGTTTGCTTACATGGGCCAGTGTTCAAGTTCTTTGCCAGCTTTTCTTTATCTCTTTAGCCATTCTTGTTGCTGCTCTTAAGTACTCTTTTATTGCTGCTCTCCTTATTTTCATCCTCGTTACTCTTCTTTAAAGGTATTTTGTTCCTTCTTGGAGACTTTCTTGATAGTTGTAATAATTTCTTGAATTTTGTGTGGCAGTGTTGGTTCTTTGAGCTCCCGTCTGGGAGTGCTGCTCAGGTTTGCAGAAACTCGGAATTCCAAACTCCGAATTCCAATTGCTGAACTTCCCTTTCACAAGCTCAAGTAACATTTCAATTGATGGATATTGAATAAAAAAGCTTAATCGGTGATGCTCTCTCCCTCCGGCATATACAGTCGTGCACAATCCTGGGCTCAGGCAATTTCTATATCCAACCAAAAAGAAGCAAGGGAAATATATTTGAAACACGACTGGATTCACATAAAATAAAAGCTCATATGCAATTTCTGCTTGAACATTGAATAATCCTAGTGTCGTCATGTAGCGTGGATTGTTAGGGCGAGACTTGTGAACAAACAGCTGTAACATATAGAAGCAAAAGGTCAGGTACAGGCTTCCATGGCTACACTCAGAAGCTTCTCCATACAACTCGATTTGGGAACTTAATTCACCATTTGAGATGAGCTGAAGAATACATGAAAATCTAATAAGCAAAAACAAAAGACTTGCATCAATCAGCAAAACAGAGGTGCTACGATCAAAACTAATATCTAATCACACATTAAACCTCACCGTTCATCTCTCCCTCGTAGAAACCATGAGGTATCCTTCCAATGTACAGGACACCGGACTTATTTTTCAGCTCTTTCAATTCCGGCAAGTTCTGCCCGGGTCCACCCTCTAATGGCCATTTCTTAACACGAAAATAAATTCTAAGACATGCGAAGAGAAGATAAAATTAAAAGAGAGAGAAAAGGGTACCAAGAAATCAGCAGATGATTGTTTTTTATTAATTAACTGAGTTGAAGGAGGAGGAGTTTTGTTCAGTTTCTTTAAATATACCCCCAAACTATTAAGATGTTATCAATTTTACGTTCAAACTGTCTTTTATATCAATTTTATCCTGAGATTAGTTTGATTTCTCAAATAGTATTTCTACTAAAATCACATAATGGATATGTTAAATCTTCTTTTAAATAATGTTATTTTTTTTATATAGAAGAAGACTTACAATTTGAACAGAATCTGTTAAATAGTATTTGAAATAATGTTGTATTAATTAGATACTTAGAATAAATAAAATTCTTCGGTTGAATATTTCTGAAAGTGTAAATTGTTTGGTGGTAAAATTGAGACATTCTTTGTAATTTGCGTATACTTAAGCTCTTAATATAAAGGAAAGAACTTTGCTTGGATTGTTATAGAATTAATGGATATAAACCATAGTTTTGAAATCCGGCCCGATAAGTCTATCCAGGACCCAACCGATCCAGGGTTGAAACCAGGCCGGATTGAAGAAAAAATAGAAAAATAAAAAACCCAGTGTAACCTAGTAAGACCCGGTCAAAAAACTAGTTGCAACTCGTTAACTTTTGTTTTTTTTTAAAACAATGTTATTTTGATTTTTTTAAATAAAAAAAAATTGACTCAAGCGACCCGATGACCGAGTTAAAACTCGGAACCCGGGCCTTGAATCGGGTCAGGTCTAAAAACTATAATATAAATAATAAGATGATAGGTAAATCAAATAGAACTTAAATAAAACTAAATGGAAAAAAAATTATTGACATGAAAAGGAGAAGGTGGTAGATTCACACAAAATCAATGGGCATGGGCATGGGCATGGGCACAATGTGAGTTCAGAATTCAAGACATGACACAATAATAACACAGGATTTTCCATGAACAAGAGTGGAGTTTTTTCTACCCATAAATAGCTTAAATTTATCAACTCCACACCACCATTAGCTTTGAGCAATCAGGATTAATACATTTTTCTTTAGTATAATTAAAACAGTTCATTTTATGAGAGATTGGAGCAAATTAAGAGGATTGTCAAAATAAGTATGATGAATTTATTTTCTTGTTACGGCCTTTTCTCACTCCGCCTTCATGATGATAACCAAGGCAGGAAAAGAAGGAGACCAATTTATTTGGCTGCCCGCGGAATAAAAGAGTGAGAAAATTGAAGAAGAAGAGTGGAGAAGAGAGTACAGCTTGAAAGAGGAGGGTTTGGGAATTCAAAACGTGGGGGAGGCTTGATTTGTATTCACTTCTAAATGATTTTTAGAATTATTTGGTGTCTAATAATAATGTGAATATAAACAGAGGGATCAAAACCGACAAGAACACCTTTGCCTAATGACAAGGGACTAAACTGAGTATTTGCATTCACTGCAACCTAAATGATTTTTAGTTTTTTTGAGTTTCATGTATGCTTTATCATTTCAAACTTTGATTTTATAAAAACTAAAATAATCTATTTTATTTATTTATGAAGATATACTTTTAATTTATTTTACATGTAAAAATTTAACTTCCAACAAGTTTAACCAAATATATTTTTTAAAAACGTATCTAAAAATGTTTTACTTGAACTTGTTTTTTTAAATTACAATCACAAAAACGATCACAATATCAAAAACACGCTTAGTTGCAGCTGAAAAATAAAAATAGAACTGAATGAACTTAATGAAGGACTAAACTGTGACGGTGCTTAAAGCGGAAGAACTGGATTGTATTTTGTACCAAAGTGAAAGCTCTACCAGGCTCTCGGGCTCTACAGCTTTAGTGCTTGTTAAAGATTTAACCTGCTCAGAAGAATTAACATGTATGATTAGAAGGTTCCCAAATTAAATGCAAGGGGATGGTAAATAGCAAGCCTCTCTCTACCTCGCAAACCAAACAGCTGAGCAGGCAAAAATATGAAGCCAACAGAGTGAAGCAATTAAGTAAATGATGGGCACATCAGTGTAACTAGTAATATGAACCAGCCGCCCTCAACTTCTTCCCATATAAAAGTTCCTAACACATGGTGGCATTTCCACCAATGTTGCTTGGTATCGATACCCTGACAACTTCCCGCGTATTTACAATTGTAGCTACAAGGGTTAGATCATGGCAGATACAGAAAGGACAATCAACAACTTGTGGAAGCCCAGAAAGTATCATGTCAATGAGAAGAATGAAATCCATGCAAGCAGCTTTACCATTCCTCTATCTGCAAAGGAAAAAACTATGTGCAGCAAGAATCCTGCCACCAACAGAATAAGATGACTTATAACACACATTAAAAGCACATCATGTGGGATTGAATGAATGCGAAATCTGATAGTATAACTGTATTCTTGCAGAAATCTAATAATTGACCTCTTATTGTAATGCCTTGAGCTATGGGGCATGGGACAGGAGGTAATGAAAAATATAATTTCTGACGTTCACTGGTTGACGATAATAGTACAACACTATGCATCTAAGCTATAAATATTCCAACAAAGATATTAAAGAAAATTTTATTTGATTCATTAAGTACTATAAAACGACAGGCACACCTGAAATATACACCAGATGAGCATCAGATCTATGGCACATTGCTATGAATAAAGATTTTACCCGGGGTTCCCCTCCTATAGATTTGTCATCGAACTTGAGCGGCAACTGGATGGGAGATGGAGTTATTTATCAGTTCCTGTAAAGTTTCCATTATATAGGAGAATGGGGGACGTTTAGAGGGCTCGCTGCATTGAAAGGAAAGTCCATTAGAATATGACGGAAAGGGGAGAGAGATATTTAAGGCAGGCGCTGTATATTAGTTAGTTCCTTGTCCTGAGTAGGGTTTCTTGAAGATAAACAAATTTCACAGTTGAGAGATAAAATTAGTCCATAAACTCTTTGGAAGTTGATGTAATTATGACCATCCACTTACTTATCCAAGCAGACATCAATCAAGGCAGCCACTGAAGGATTTACACTGCTTGGAATCTCAAGCCTTTGGCCCGTAAAACCAACAGCTTCAATGATCTACAACAAAATATAAGACACTCATTTAACATAAATAATAGCATTTGAGTTCTGTATAATGCAGAACCATGTGTATGTTAGTATCCAGTTCCAGATGACTACAATAATTCCAGTTACAGACTTCATCTCCGGCAGCAGCCAGTCAGAGATCCTTAAATAATTAGGAACAATCAATACCCTTCACCAGTTGACCCTTCCCTGGGACTTTATTTCTTAACAAGGCATTTTCCTTGAAGGTCTCACATCCATTCTCAAGTTCACAAATATAACTTGATTAAGAGAAATCGATTCTATCGTATCATGTGTGTACGAGTTTGTAAACAAATTGTGAAATGAAGTATGCTAAAGCAAATTACCTGTGCTTGCTTTAAGTTTCTCCAGGGATGTTGCAGGGTCATAAGTTCCCACAAGATTACACCAAAGCTGTAAACGTCTGATTTCTCATTTGATCGTTCATTACGGAGTACTTCTGGGGCCATCCACTCAGGCTAAAGAAGAGGAGCCAGAATTGTAAATTTAGGTTTGTAACCGAATCCATGCCTCCATCATATAACATACAATAAGAAAGTGCATGTAACAACTTAATGATTCCAAAGTAGCACTTACTCTCCCTGCAGCATTTGTTGATGAAATATAGGTCTTTGCTTTTGATCGTGAGAGACCAAAATCACAAATCTGGATAAACATTTTCCAAGTGGAAACAATGTTAGGCTCCTCATGCATAGCATGTAAATGATCATTCCCACTGAAAAAAGGTCATGAGAAGTGTCCACATTTTAGTTGTAATAAAATTAGCTTGCTCTTTATTATTTCTTAAGGGTAGAAGAGGCTGCTTGGGTCATTTAGTTATTTTAATTCTATTCCAAGAACTAATTAGAAACTTCACCATTATATGCTAAAAATATGGGGAGGAATCAATAATGGATTAGCTGTTGCAGTCCTTTGTGCCTTTGTCAATGGGAGATTTAACCACTGCAACTAATTTAGGGCCAAATAGCGTGGAGAGGGGGGGGTGGGGCATTATTTTTGGGTTTAAGATTAAAGGTTTTAATTCTTAAGCAGAGCAGCAAGTTTCTAAGCATGTTATTGGAGAGAGGAAAAACTTTATCCACATATCACAGTTTAGGAATGCTAACCTTTACCGTATATGTACTGTCCACTAAGAGATTTAGAGATTTCAAATCTCGATGAACAATGGGAGGTCTGAACTGATGAAGATAGTTCATTCCCTTAGCCTGTACAGAGAAATAAACAGCCCCTAAATCCAGGAAATGTTTTATTCACTTCTAGATGATGATGTTAAGGTTCCAATTTTTTTCTAGCAATTGTTCCGCTGATTATCTATTTTTCTTAGAAACAGAAATATTAGCCATAAGAAAACAGCATACCACATCATATGCCATATTTAAGCGGCGCCTATCATCCAATATCATTGCAGCATCATTCATATGTAAAAGTTTGTGCAAGCTGCCTCTGCAGTCCAAAGAAAATTATTCACATTAATACAGAGTTGATTTCCTAAAAAATATCTACTGATTCATAGAAAGAATCTTAATACCTTGATAAATACTCCATAACTATGGACAAGTTTGGGGGCTGGGTAACAGCACCCATAAAAAGAACGATATTTGGATGTCGCAAACGTTTCATGATAGCAACCTGCCAAACAAAATCAATGTCATTGAGTAAAAATTCAAACCACAAATAACTCGAGTCACTATTAGCTCATTAAAAAAAGATGCTGAAATTTTCTTTTCTTTTCTATTCTTTGATCCTTTTGTGTTTTGGTGAGGTTTGCTTTTAGCAAGCATGGTATAGGTACCTCACTCAAAAATTCCTCAAAGCGCTCTGCATGAAATTCTTGCTCCTCAAGAATTTTGACAGCAACATCCTGATCATATTTGATATTTTCAGTGCTAATGAAGAGCAAAGCACTAAAATCAATATTCGGAGCTTCAACAAAGAATTTGTTATGTTATGGCAATAAAACCCATAGAGACGATAGAAACATTCAATATGAGTACATTGTTGAAATTTACTAGCTATATCACTAAGAGAGGTAACGTAAAGAGAGGATTGTTGGTAAATAACAGTTTTAAAAAATTTAATTTATTACATTCTAGAGGAGTGCTGGAGATGCAACGAAGATCATTTTCATCTCAACATCAAATTTAGCTGATCAAGACCAATTGCCAATTTTGTCTCAATAATGAGAATGATTAGTGTCAAACTACTGCTTAAGCAGAATTCAGAAAGGCACGGAAAGAACTGCAGGACTAAGACAGGAATGATTTCTAATCAACTCAAGATTATTTTGCATATTCTGAAGAATACATAAAAATTGCTACTCTAGATATCCTAACTGCTGTTATACCATGATACATGGTAGTCCTGCAAACAATATCCTCCCAAAAATCCTGGAGAGAAAATGACAAGAATGGAGATTGGATTTTTGGAAAGGCACCAACTTTTATAGCAGAATCTACATTAGAGCACCATTTCGCTGCTGGGCTTTCTTATAGATAACATATAAAAAGAATCTTGGTATGTCATCAACAACAGCAATCATAGAGATGAAAGATTCTGTGATATAAGAACCACTATATATGCATATTCAAAACAAGCAAAACAAAATGCCAAAGATTATGAGATATAAGAAAGAAATGTTTACCGAACCACGCCAGTCAGCATGATAGACAGTTCCAAAAGAGCCTGCGAAGCATTTGTCAGTATCCTTCATGAATGAAATCCCACAGAATTGACAAACTAAAATACATTGGACGCATGAAGGGGATACTAATAGCTACTGTAGCATGCAGTGGTGAAGTCCTCCGAAAGTTCAAATGAAAAGGTACCTGATCCAATTTTATTCTTCAAAAGAAGTTCACTCCACGGTACATCCAAATCTTCCTCTTCAAGACGAAGTTGATTGTTTGATTTACTTGGTATTGACTGGTTTAATTCCATGAACAACAAATTATTTGTAGCAACACGCTTGGGATTAGAGATGACAGGATCTGTATATTTTTGCCTAACTGGTAGGACGGAACTTGACAGAGAAGTGTCACGGTTGTTGCTTGAAGTGGGTAGAAGGTTGTTCTTGTCTTTACCGAGCCTTGAAATAAATTTGTCATCTTCATCAATAGTAGTGCCTGAAAATCCAAGGTTTAGAAAGTGTCAATAATAGATTACTTCACTGAATGTCAATTGTCTTTAAATACCATTTACAAGCATGAGTGCATGACTAGCCATTCTAGCATTTCCTTTGGCAGGTCAGACTCAGAGTCACTGTCAGACACATCATATGTGCTGTAACTAATCATATTGAGCATTACAATCAGAATATTTTAGCCTTTTCTTTTTTGTTAAAAATTCTTTATCTTATTTAAAAACTATTACAGTTTGATAAAGTTTGATCATAAGAGATGAACTTATTCTTTAGTTATCTACTTCAAAGCAAATGATCAGAGTATCGTATAATAAATATGGTTCTGTAGATACTACGAGATAACTGGAAATTCCAATTTGAAGTCACAGAGAAAGTACTCTGCATCTCAAACAATTATGAAAATGTGTAGGGGTTGTTTGAGGAATAGGATAAACAAATTTATTAAATAATGCTCAAGTTTCTCCTCATCTCAACTGATTATGACAAATAAATGCCAAAGTGATCAATCATGTATTCTAAAATATTATAGCGATACATGTATGAAATAGATAGGGAATCACCTGAAGAAGAGTTATCAAATACAAGATTAAGTGGCTGGCTGTCAAGGAAGTAGAGTTTGGCCAATGTCCTGAAGTCCTCGGTTGTTCGATTAGATTTAAACCTTGGATGAGACAATGGAGAAGAAACTAAGATTGAAGATGAACAATTGAACGAGGAATCAGGCTGGCTTAGTGCTCCTGGATTTCTAAGCAAATCAACAAAGTATTCCCTGAGGATTATGAAATTAATTCAGAGATCAACCAGTCCATGGACCTTTCATTTCAACAATTATAGAGCAATAGACCTACCATAAAAGAAAAACTCCTACAGTAATTCCCTAGATAGGTCAGCCATTCAACCTTCAAAAAGCACACTCTCAATTTCGAAGAAATGATCTTGAAAAACAAAAGCAACCATCAATTATTCTCATATCCTCTCATGGCAGCTATTACTTAAGCAACTTTGATTTAACTTTTGGACAGAATGGAAAAGAATCGAATGCTGGTGGAATGAGAACTTCACCCTTGAAAGAAAGCCATTCCACCATTCAGACAACCATAGCAGACAAAAGTATAGTTAAATGGTGAATGGCCATCTATGATTATGCAGATGACACCCTTTCTAACCATGTCAACAATAGCTGGTAGAATGTGGACTCCGGTTATGCCAAGTATCAGGGAGAAACAATGCTCGCTGTTTGTGTAATCATTGCAGTTCAAGCCATATAAGTAACGTTTCCTCAAATATCCAAGTAAAACGATCCACCCCACCAACATTATGTGGGAGATGCTAAAGTAGACAGTGCTCGTGTCAAAATTTCAGGATGCTCATGCTTTTCCTGCCAGTTTCTTTTGAGAGAAAAGTTTCTGTCAGAGCAAGGGGTTCCATTCATTCATTTTTGCCAGGCACATATCAACGGCCATTTAAGAAATAATTCACTTGGACAAATTAAGATGATAAGGAAAAATAAAAAAGGCTCAAGCTCAACTGCAAGTACAAACAGGTCCAATGTAAGAACCCGGAAGAAACTATCAGCAATTCAAGATTCACCCATCCTCTCCCATTCTTCACTTACCAATTTGCACTACATACCACTAAAGATATCAATATATTTACAAACCTCCATATATTGATTTACTTGTATTTCAAAGCTCTGTTGCTGCACAGTTCCAACCTCCTATGTAGTGAAATTCAAATAAATATATGGTTGAAACTGCATACCTGTCATTACCAACTTGTACCATACAGGATGCAACGACATCTCTTCTGCAGTATTTGCATCCTTTAACAATTCTGCAAGGCAAGTTAATCGAGTCTGCTAATACCTGAAAAAAATCATAATTCGAGAAATGTCAATAGAGACATTTATAGTTTGGAAGACATAAATACATCCAATAATTAAAGGAAAAATATATGATCAATATGTTGCATTTTTCCATTCAACATCCAAATAATATGTATTTAATACAAACATGGGCAGCATTAAAATGCTGCAGAATGCAATGAACAAAAACAGCGAAGTTGTGAGATTTACTTTAAACAGCAATGCACGATGAACACAAAGGCCAATGGATAAGCTTCCAATTGGAAGCACAACAGATCGGAAGCGCCTTTTCATAACTTCAGTACATTCCTTCCAGCATTCGGCAAAGGCATTATCATCTTCATTGAGGACTACACCCCTGAGACAATAAAGAAAAACCCTGTTCACAAGAATCCTAATACAAGAAATTCAATGAAAACACCCGAAACTGATCATAACTCAAGAACTCACCCCATAAGATTACAAACAACAATCGCAAGGTGTTTAACCACATCTTCTGTTGTACTCAAGCTGCTCGAAAGACCAATAACTCTATTATGTACCTCCTTCAAACCAGGATCCCTGAATCTATCAATCAAAACCACTCCTATTGACAAATCATTAACAGCCTTTAATGATTCAAAAGATGGGACACGACTATCAGCACTTATGCTCCATGTATAAGGATCCAATCCATGTATCACATAAAACCCATCTGGAATTCTATCAAAGTATGACAAACTTCCATTCACCTGATACAAATATAACCGAAAACACACACACACACACAAGCTTCAAAACACGTTTGCAGTACAAAATTTAAAAAAAAAAAAAAAAAAAAAAGGAGCAAAGGAGAAAATCATAAAATATTTAAGAACATAAGCAGTAAAATTTTCTTGAAATCACGCTAACAAAATCTTTCTCCAAGCTCCCAAAAGAAATCTCAATTTGTGATGGGGCCCGAGAGATATGCTCGAGCAATGAAAAGTGTGAAAAAAAAAATTACCCAGAATCGATGAGAAAGAGACTCGGGAGAATAAGGAGGAAGTCCTCTTTTAGTATTGTCACTAGAACTGAAATCCAAGAAATAGGGATCATTAGCTGAAGCGGCCTGTGAAGATAACCTCAAAGCAAGAGCAAGCTGTAACTGATAACTCTCTTCAGTTTGTTTAGCCCGGCTCTTAATTGTTGCCTCTCCTCCACACCAACTATCCATTCCAACCCCTCGATTATCAGTTACTGTACTTGGACTTGAAGTCTGGGTATTTGAACATGGAAGAGACTTTGCAGTTGCTAGAAATGGAAATGATTTTCTGGCATGGATTTTTGGTTTAGCCTGGAACTGAATGGAATTCACTCGAGGAAAGGAGAGGAGAGGAGAGGGAATTTCTTTCTTTTACTTAGTTCGGTGGTGGGCGTTTGGTGGGGTCCAGTTTGGATGTTATGGGATTCTGCCAAGTTCAGTGGATGGTTGGGGTATGATTTTGTGCGGGTGGGCGGGGGGTGAAATTAGGATAGGGGTGTCACTGATTGGTTGTTTGTTGTTTTTTCAATTCTTCTGTGATTTGATTGGTTCCTGTTCCTTGTTGCATTCATGGGTGTGTCACAGGCAGGTTTTCCAGTCAATAGCCCGTAAGGATATCGACCTCTTGACGTGAATATTTAGTTAATTGTTTACTCTTTGATTTTAACAGGAGGAGGATTTTTTTAATTCAAAACCTTTTTTAAGCACTTTTTATGGTCAATCATTTAAGTTGTTTGATTAAAAAAAAAAAGTATTGAGAATAATGAAGATAAAGAATGAATGGCAACTATGTCGCTGTTTGATTGAGAATAAAAAAAAAGAAGTTAAGTCAATCAAAGTTGTAAGAACATAAATTAAAAATTAGGAGGTGAATTATCAGAATCATCTTCTTTTTTTCTTTTTTTAACCATGCAGTTATTAAATTCAGTCTAATTTAATTAAAAATTTGAGATTTAAAATTATATTAAGTTAAGTTTCTAATTAAACTAAAAAATTTCAACTTAATAAAATTTAATTGACCCGGTTAAGTTTTTAATAACTTGATTGATATATCTAAATTTGAATAAATAACATTAAAAATAACTAAATGATATTATTTTAATTAAAATATCTAATTTAAAATAATATTTGATATAGTTTTTATTTTTGTTTTTAGATGTCTTTCAAAAGTGATTTTAACTTGAAAAAAATTATTTAATTATTTTTATAATTTTTGATAATTTTAATATATTAGTATAAAAAATAAAAAAAATTATTTATCTTAATATATTTTTAAATTAAAATATTTTAAACTACAAATCCTAAATTAAGGACGTTGTTGATCTAGTGACCACATGACCCATCTTATGCCTTCCTAAGAGAGGGTGTACTTGTCATTCATATCATTACAGAGAATAACTCTTCACTGATCCTGACTTCATAAACAAATAAGCACTCCAAAGCATATAAAAGAGGAAAACAACAACCACACCAGCAAAACAGTCGAGATAAGAAGAAAAAAAAATACTTTTTTATTTCCTTTTCTTGTTCTAGCAAATACTTTCATGATTTTCAAATCGTGTGGGGTCTTTGCGAAGTCATTGAAAGTAAAAGAAACACTAGACTGTACATACTCCACCATAAAAAAATCATGAGTCGGCATTTTTTTTTTATCGTGGACTTTCTATAAATAGAAGTTATTTTAAAAAATTATAATGGTGTGATACTGGAAAAATCTAAAACTCTTGAAATGGGTAATTAATCAAATTTAAGATAGCAGGGTGAGTACTGCACACCCAAAAAAAATTAGGTTTGATAATCAATCGGGTTTAAGGTGATGATGGTTTAATGAGTATGTTACATTCAAAAAATTTAGATTTGATAGTCAATCAAACTCAGGGTAGTGGAGGTTTAGCAATTATACCAGACTCAAAACATTTGAACTTGACAATTAGCTAAATTCAAAGTATCATGAGTCCAATAAACATGTCAAACTCAAAACATTTGGATTCAACCATTACTGGGTTCTAAAACTATACACTTGATCCTAGACTATCCCATAAAATAAAAGCACTGAAGGCATAACAAACCATCATGTCTCGCCATGCAAAATATTCATTGATACTAATGCAATGTTTTTTTTTTACTCATAGATGTATACAAAACCTTTTAATGGACCTACCATATTTAATATTATATTAATGATATATAAGAGATATTCATTTTCATTAATATCACCAAAAGCATATATTAGAGCTTCATGGTCATTCTCTTATCTGAAAATAACAAAGTTAAAGAGATATAAATACTCGTTGAGGTAAGGATTAAGAACTCTTACCTCTTAAAATAAATTTATAGATTTCGAAGTATTAACTAACTTAACATTTAAAAATAAACATCTTTTATTCCTCGAGTTTAAAATTTTTTCAAGTTATTTATTATCTATCTTGTAAATATACTAACTTTGTAATTGAAAAGTCTTTAAGTTTTCATAACTAAGTTTCTTTTTATACAGACTTGAGCTTTTATCATTAGTCTAGAATTCCCAAGAGAAAAGATCTATATATAATAATATATTAATAAACTACTTTCTCAAATACTAAATAACTTATTATTTACAAGGATTTGAATACAATATAAAAAATGCACTAACGTACCCTTGGTTTTGTGCTTTAACACCATGTGTTTCTAGCAATCCAACTACAGCTTCATGCCTCTCCTGCCTTTCTTTTTTCTCTCCAGTATATTTAGTCAATTCCAAGTGTACATGATCACAACAGGTATTTTACTTCTTGGATATACCCGTGGTATATTAAAAGCCAAAATTAATTAAGTGCACAATCAATGCTTTTAAAAGAATGAAATATTTTCAATTTCAATTATATTTTTTGTTATAGAGATAAAGACATGAAGAATGATTATAATTTCAAGAGTACAATAAGATATATCTTCTTTATTCTTGTTATTTGTTTCTCTTCTATCATAATACAATAATCAAATATTAATTCAAACTTATGAGATTTTTTGAATCCAAAGCAAGAATAGCATTTCTTAAAGACTGTTGAATTTACTGGCTTCTTTTTGACAGGCTCCAATGGCATTTTCTCTGGCTTCTCTACTGAGTTCGTGAGCCGAGCATGGGATGTAGATGACAAGGCTCTGAAGTCCCTTGTTGGAAGCCAGGCAGCCAAAGGCGCGCATCGTCAAGCTTGATGGAACCCTGAAGATGCATGAACCAAAGAAGGAATTGAACACCGTCAAGGCATGGTATATAATTAATCAACTGTGTTGAAGCTCCACTAGATGTTGAGATGGTGGAAAGGTTGTCTGTTTTGAATACCAAGAACCTTCCTGTGTTGACGAGTAATAAAATTATAGATGGTTAAGAATAAGATTAATATGATGAATAATCAGTTGATTTATAAATTCAAGTAATTTTACATATTATTTGTAGTAAAAATATTTGATTTATAAATTCAAGTAATTTTACATGTTATTTGTAGTAAAAATATTTGATCACTTAATATAAAAAATCTCAAAGGTTGGTAATTAGTAATAAATGATACCTGGTAAGTTAAGTGACCGATAATCGTGGTCAATAATAGTTTGGTAAGTTAGATAACCAGCAACTATGGTGATTGATTAATACCTACAAAAGGTGTTTTTATGGACGAGAGGATTATTCGGTAATAAAGTCAGTAATTTTATAAAAAGAAAAGATATAATAGTATTTTAGAGAGATAAATTCTGAAAATATATATAAATGTTAAGAGTAAAAAGATTGTGAACCTTTGACTTAAATGATTCATTTTGTATTTATACTCCATTAACCATATCATTTTTGTAAAGATGAGGGACTAAAGTATAATTTTATCTTTGTAATATTTGAAGTTGTATTATACTTAAAATAATATGTATTGGATCAATATAAAATATAAAAACTCAAGTCTATAGGGGTTTCTTAGGCTCATCTAGATTTCCATCATCACCAAGTTTTTGTTGGATTTTAATTTTCAAAAAGAAATGTTTGTAACTTCATGTTTTTTTTTTTATAGACTAACGTGAATGTCTAGGTTAGCTTACACTCACATCAACTAATCACACGGGCCTTAAAGTTAACGATCATGTAAACCTCTAATGACTTTGAAATTTGTAGGACTCAAACTGGTAACTTTTTGGAATAGACTCAAAACCTGACTAGTTGAGCCATACTTCTCGTAATTAACTTCATATTTTTTATTTTATCTCTTTGTTGTTTATTTTAGCCCTATACCTACTCATTTGGTTGGAAGGTTTCTGTCTATTTAAAATTAAGATTAATTATGTTTTTAGATGTTTTTTAAAAGAGTTTTAAAAAAAAAACATTATGTAATATCAAAAATAAATAAATAAAATATAATGCATTTCTTACAATAAATAATTTTTAAAAAAACATTACACTACAATACCAATAATACTATTTCCTCACGTGCTACAGGCATCTTTGAAAGTAAAAGTATCTCCTGATGTTGAGCAGCTCATCCGCTCCAAGAGAATGCGATGGAATTTTCTTTCCACCTCCAAAATGAGCAAATTGCGGAAGGATAGCTTGATTATATTTGTTGCAAAAATGGTAAAACCTGCTATCTGCCTGGTTAATCAAGGACTCTGTTTTAACTTTGACAGCAATAACCAGATTTTAGCGGACAGATTCCAATGTGAATAGGCTAAATTGACAAGGAATATGGAAAAAACTTTACAGGGGATTTGATAGGTCTGTATCAGCACATATATAATCCATTTGATCATTTTCTGCTCTCCAGGAAAAGCCTTACAGAGTGGAAACAAGCAATAATTTGGTAATCACAGTTGAGGTACAAGTGTGCATCAGCTAGTTCGTGGCAGTTTCTCCACATTCCTTCACTCCCGCCACGCGGAATGAACATCTGAAGCAGACAATATACCAGTGGCCAGATCTATCTGTGCGCCAGCACAACACAATGGGAAACCCGATAATGCCAGCAGGAAAACATAGCACACGAATGACTTGGTGCACAAAGTTATACAGGTTCCTTTAAATCCAAGAAACATATCCTCTACAAGTTAAACATTCATGCATTTTCAGATACGTAGAATTAGTTAATATACATGCAAACTAGTTGATTATCCATGTTAATATATATATATATATATATATATATATGCACTTAACAAATGCTACAATTTTCAAGTCTGCTGCACGGCAAAAGCCCATCTCCCGCCTGCTTACGAGCGTGGAGGGGTTGACGGAACGAAAGTGTCTGCTTTTCTCTTACACCTGTTATAACAAATCTGCATGCAATCAACAATGCAGAAGCCCGATTTTTAAAGATACATGCACGTATACGAAGTTGATTCGGGGGAGAATAGAATACCTCTGTCAAACATAAATGATGGCGGAATCTATCTAACATAATTAATTAATTAGTGCTGCAGTTCTAGAAGTTAGCACTAAAAGCGGCGAGCCAGTCCCCAGCACCTCATCGATCACATCTCCCTCCTAATGTCATTGTCGTCGTCTTCCTATTCAACCATGGTATTATCACGGGCCGTGTGCTCAAAACAACAGACAGTCCCCCAGATATCTCCATGTTCTTCAATGGCCTGACTCGGTGGAGAAAATCCAGTCTCTTCCTATTCCCAGATACGCTTTGCGAGTTTGCTTGAGATACCAAAGTTCCACCAACATATTCGTACCTGGATTGTAAGATTAAACAGACGGCCCACCATTATAAAACCCCGTTCTTTAAAACACATCACACAACCTCTTGAACCTTCCCTTTCCTTCTGTGATTTTTCATAGCTCCAATGTACACTTCTTCGAGACTATTGTCGATTTCCATCCTCATGCGCTCGAAATTCCCATTAAACCCAGGTTTCTGGATAATGCACTCTCGTAAGTTAACAAATCGTGCTTGAACCCATTATCTTCCTTCTTTTACTTTGTTGAACATTTCAAGGACTCGCAGAGGATCCTCTGGTTCTTCGAGGTCGAGAGTCGAGACTGCTGCATCATGTTTATGTAGCAAAGCAGCACTCATCCCAACATGTTTATCGAAGACTCATGCTCCTTTTTTTTCACACCCTGGATTGCGACTTGTATTTTGTGAGTAGCAAATAATTCTTAAATCGCATACCTTAAAAGAGCTTGTCTGGCCCCGTTTTTTTAGCTTTTATTGATTTGCTTTAAAACAAAGCATTAAAAAGGTTTTTTTATTAGTATTTTAGAAGTTAATTGGTTAGCTTTGAGAGTGAAAAATGATTTTTTTTTAATCAAAAATATTTTAAAGGTATACTAGCTTCCATTTACAAAGTATAAGAATTATAATTTTTTTTATATGGATATTACTTACTTGATTTTAAAAAGAAAAAATAATATTAAATGTATTTTAAAACTGTCTAGCTTAAATGATTTATACTCTATACTCAGTAATAAACTAATATTCAACTACACAATTAGTATCTTTTAATATCTTAAAATTAGCTAACATCAAGCATGTTAGACTCCAGCTTGTATGGATCTTAGGTAAATTATTTAATAGTTTTTTTTCACTAAAAGCATATAATGATTTGGTTATTATGTTTTTATGATGTTTAATTGTTTTTCAAATAAAGGATTTATTTATTAAGTAATTTATTTAGTTTACTATAGAAAATGTTTAATTTTATATTTATATATTTAACAATGATTTTAATTCAAGTAATTTTATCAATAGCACAACACAATAAGTGTAATATATATAATACAAAAATGTAACACAGGATAAATAAATTTTAAATTTATTGCACGAAATGCTTTAACATGCCAGCTTACGCTATATATCTTTGAAAACACATATGAAAGACATATTTTAATTTTTTATTTATCGTTTGTGTTTCTAATGCTATAATGTTTTCACTACACCATCTTTAAATTAATTCTTTAAATTAATTGATCATCGGAAGCTAAATCATCAAAGTCCTTCAAAGGGTCTCCCACCATTAAAAAATCTAAAAATCAGGGGTACTATTAAAAACGTTTTGAACCATGGGGTAAAAAATGGAACATCCCGCAACCCACAGGGGCAAAAATAGTTCATCCTCAGCCGCAAGAACACACGTGTCGACATATAAGCCACGGTTTCACAAAAATCCCGAGAGCCCCATCCACAACCAAAGCAGAAACTTTCAAAATGACGATCAGAGGGAAAAGGAAAACAAAAAGGCGGCAAACATTGAAAGAAAGCACCAGCAAGGAAATCAAAATCCATCCCCGGTTATTACAATATAAAAATAACAAATATAATAATTTCCAAAACCCTTCCCCTTAAGTGCTCTCTTCATATCCGCCCCCCCCCCTCATCATCCAGAGAGAGAGAGAGAGAGAGAGAGTTTCCGTGTCTTGATCGTGCTCTTACTTCTCAGGTACGCAGCTTCGATCTCCGAGTTCGCTCGAATTTCTCCAATTCCAAACCCTAACTCCTCGCGTCTCTGTTTCTCAGCTTGATTTATCCTCCTTCTTGTTACTGCAGAAAATCAGCGAAAACGAGTTGGCGTTGATGAGAATTTAAGCGCAGGTAATTTGAGCTTCTGATTGCGTCATTATTTTAGTCATCGGTCGCGATTTCTGTTATTGTTGCTGTTTATTTGTTTTTGATTGCGATTTACAGTCGTTGCTGTTATTGATTTTATGATCTTTTGGAATTGTGAGCACGTGTTTGTTTGGCTGCAGAGAAAAAACGATTAGATACACCGTGCTGGAATCGATCGAGCTAAGTTTTTTTTTGCGTAATTTAAATTACCGAGCATGATTTTTTCGTGTTTTTGTTTTTCTTCTGAAAATGTCTCTGCTTTATTTTTTTTAAAACGGCGACGAGAAGTTAATATCAGTTTTTGTTAGAAATCGATCAGATTGATTGCTTGTGAAATGTTTGTGTTTTGATTGATGAATTGCTTGAGGTAGGTCATAGAGGTGTTGGCTTGTTGATCTAGTGGATTAATTGTGTCTGGCTTAGCTAAATAGCTGAATGCATAGGATTATGATGTTATGTGCTCTTTTGTTTTATAAGCACGTGATGGAGGGTTTTTTTTACCAGGTGTATATGTTAATTGATTGATGAATTTGAATACCTGCTGGTTCGAAATACAAGCAGGCTTTGAAATAGTCTTAAGAATTGAGATTTGAATGCCTGTTTAATAGATGGATGTGCATAAGTTCTGTACGTTTTTTAAAGGAGAGTTTAATAGATATCGTTCTACTTCTTTTTGGTGGTCGGTGGGGGGGTTGATATTGATTATTGTTGAACAAGGGCTCTGTTTTGAGCATGATTTGAAAAAGAATCAGGTGAGGGAGAGAGATTTGCCGCTACTCACTACTTTTTGAAAATAGCTCTGATTCGAGCATGAATTGAAATAATTTGGATGACAGGAGTGTTGCTCACATTGACTAGTTTCTTAAGAATGGCCCTATTTTGAGCTTGAATAGAAAAAAAAGCATCTTAAAAACTATGAAATCAACTAAATTCCACTAGCCATGTCATCCTACAATTACACATGAAAATTCTCTCAGCTGGGTTTGGAACCTGTAAATGGGATCGCATCAACTACATCCCATTAGCGATGCTATCCTACCACTTGAATTGAAATTTGTGCGCCCAGCTCGGATATTGTAATGCATCTCATGTTAGAGGAAGAACACTTGAATCTACAACAGAATGTTAGTCAAGGATCTTTCTTCTTCACAAAGCTTGCCATGTCTATTAAACAAAAAATAAGGTAGCAATGTCTTGCTGGTCAGAACCCCATTTCTGTTAAACTTCGCATGCTGCTCTCCTGCTTGTCATTTTTTCTCGTTCTTTGTCTTTACCAACCTACTTACTGGAAAGTGTAATCTGGCCTTGAGAGGTCGGGGTGCTCTTGTTTTCTGGTCGAACCCCCTCACACAAACAAATCCTGCAAATAAAGTTTCACCAATCGACAAAGTCAAGCTGACTGAAGGTTGCCAAGTGCATGAGACTTGAATTTAACAATATCCCGGCATGACTGGCAAGGTGTCTTTCATATGTCAGGATTTTATTAAATACTGAAAACAGCATCGGATACCTTTCCAAAAGCAGTGCTGAACTCCTTCTGTTGAAAGTCCTGGGAAAAATAATGAGTTCTTGTTAGCCAGCCTTCTCCTTTGTAATTTAGTTGGAATGTTAATGCACTAACATTGTCTTGTACCTTTAAATATCGATGGTACAGAAGTTCCAAAATAGACAATCCGTCTTGGCAAATTCCATATCAAACTTCTTGGAACATCAATTGGGTTTAGGCTAGATTCATGATCTGCAAACATCTGCAAGGTAATTGCAGATTCACTCGATAATTATTTATTGAAAAGTTTATGGCTTTAAATTCTGGCTTACATAGGATGGGCAGGGTTTCCTGGTCATTTGTAGGAGATAGGAGAATTACACAAAGTTCTAGTAGTTTTACCTCGTTCACTTGAAAGTACGTTCCATTCAGTGGGAAGCTTCCTCTCATTGCTGTTCTACAAGGTATCTGTATATGTGGTAATAAAAATATCAGCATGCAAAACATGTAGTTAACTAGAATGCTGGGGCTTCCACGATGATTATTTATGTACCACAAAGATGGATATACTCACCAGAAGTGTTCCTCTCACTGTTTGTGAATTAGATTCTCTGATACTGTTGCATGAAAAACATATCTTTTCATTGCACAATTTGTTTGGTTCCCGGGACTGACATTGTTGTTCAGGTGGCTCAATTGAATTTGCAGTTTCACCTAAATAATAAGATATTGCTTAGTAATACTTCAAGACAGTGGCATCTTTTACTCATGAGAGGAGCATTCACTACTTCTTGTCACATCATATAAATAGAATGCTTGCTACTTTGGTAAATCATATTAACACGCCTGAAGCTTTGCAACATGCTCCAACAGTAATTAGTTCTCTAAATACAGTATAGGCAGTCTGAAATTCGTTTTAGTTGCTGTTGAAACCATTGAAAGTCACAGTTTTTGTGCTTACCTGGTGTCCATATTGCTAGAAGGTATGGACTAGGATCATCAGGTTCTCTTTTATCCATCTGCAAGTTCTATAAAGTGGCTCAGTGGCTGTTAAATAAAGCATGTAGTTTCAAGGGAATAAAATGTTAGAAAATGGAAGGAAAACTAACCCCCTGAAGTAGAGGATGTGAATCTGGAAGTTCATACCTGCATAACATCACGAAGACAAAGTGTGAGATGCATCATTTAGGACCTCATCCATGGTCCAAACTCCCCCTCAACATATTATACTAATTAATGGAGCAGGCTGTGAGTTTGAAATCTGGCTTTCTGCCATTATTTTGATACCTGGGGTCTTCTGTGTTTTTTAGCAACTAATTTTTTTTCATTTCCAAGTACTACTGTTGCATGATGTGCATGGTGCCAATAGTTGGTTCGGTTTATCACATGTTCGAGATGATTTTTGCTAACCTTATATAGTTTTGTGTGAATCTGTCTTTGATTTGTTGAACTGTATGTATGTTACTAGTAAATCATTCTGTTATTGGTTATCAGCAACGATAGAGCAGAAGAAAAATGAATCACGTGTCTGTTGGTTTGGGGAGGGGGGGGTAGCTTTAATAAAATAACTATTAAGCACAAGGACCAAGAAAAAACTTAAAAAGGTGGAGGAACTCAGTTCCGACCTTGATTATGAGAAGATTTTACTTACACTTGGTGTTCTGTCCGTAGGCGACTAACATTCTTCAATTTGGGTGTGGGGATAGAAGCATTTGGATCCAAAGCAACTAGTGCTTTGGACATGTCGTATTCTTGGAGCTCCATGTTTGTATGTATATAATTCTGTAAATTCTCAGTAAACTCTTCCATGTTGAGTTTTATTGTGGGTATTTCATCAGGATCTTCTCCGAAGTCCTCAATATCAGTCTCTGCTAATTCAGTCTGCTCTTGATCTGGTGTTACTGGCTCTTCAATTATGGGCTCACAACTGCCAATATCAAACCCAACACTTTTATGTTGGTTGTCCTCAGGTGGAAGTAATGGCATGGGATTGATGACTATGCTTGGGCTTTTTTCAGGCATAAAGGGAACGGTTGAAGTTGTTATATCCTTTGTTTCTGGTCCAGGTAGTGCAAGCCTTGCACTGCATCAAATAGAGCACATATTTTCCTTTGCTTTAAAAAATCAAAAGTATGCCTGTTATGCATATTAAGAAACGAGGTACTTGGTTTTAAGAAAAAGAAATTTAACTTGTCTATTTAGATCTCTTGTTATCTCATCCATTGATCTCTTTCAGCAATTATCAACACTAAATTTTCTTTTACTTCGTTTTCCCCTCCTACAACTAGGATAGATCAAAGATGGGATGGTCATTATTTACTTTTTAGCCTGGAAGAGTTGGTAAAAATCTTTATATATCTATGGCCTGGACAAGAATGCATGCTTACCCAATATAAGAAACAAAAATGTTTTTTTGCAATGATAGTCTTCAATGAAAAACTCCTTTTTCAAACATCTTGTCTTAAACTGAAGTAAAATTGTGGCCCCTCATGTGCAACTGACTCGGAGATCATGAATAATTTTGGGTCATAGATCATCTATTTTTAATTGAAACACTACTCTACCTCTTTGTTGCTGCAAGAGAGCAGTCAACCACTATGAAAGTAGCATAGCATGACATTACGAATTGCAATTAATTTTCCTCCTTGCTAACTTTTATCGCTACAAGTGACCGGTGTATTTTATTCTAGTTGTGGTCTTTCTAAGTTATACCACACTAATTATATTTCATGTGATTGAATACTGAAATGGTCAGCCTTGCAATGTTTTATATTTCAAAATTATATTTTTTGATGGCTAGCATAATATTTGTTACATGCTGTTGGCAGTATAACAGAGAAGATATGCAAACCTTGTGAAGGCACTTGCAAAATGTCTACATTCTGTTCTCATGGGACATGCATTACAGTTGGGTCTGCTCTTTGTGCAAAAGACCTGCATAAGTTAAAGCACAGGTATTTTGATGCTTTTCAGATGCTTAATCACAAATAGTACTCTGATTAATATGCTATCAAGTGCCAAAATGAGTATACCTTTCCAAATGTGATCATCTGGTAATGTAATTCATACCTGTAACCCCATAAAAAAAGACGGAAATCAACAAATCTTTTCTGAAATAAAAAAAACCGTGATCTTTATGCATGGAGAGTACAGCTTTCAATGAACAGAATGGCTCCAAGGAAGAGTCATGTGATTACAGTGTTCTTTGATCGAGTTTGCACAATCTTGGCCAGAGATATTTTTGAATTGACTCCAGTATTGGGTACCTAGAGGGAATTTGGTTAGCATTTTAGGTGAACTAGAAAATTTTGGTGTCAATTTTGTGACATATAATACTTACAGTTCTAGCAGGTGCAACTGCAGTGACTCTGGCAGTGGCTGGAGAGGGACCCATCCTAGTCGAACTGCTATTCTCCCAACATTTGTGTCAACCTTTACAAACAGGCAATCGAATCATTTGAATTGTACAAATTTGCTATCTCCTGTAAGTTCAACATTATCTGTTTTTTACACATGAAACTCACTGGGAACGCAAGATGATGAAGTGTTAGGAGCCGCACACACTCCACGCTTTTCAACCCCAACCCCCGTATACTTAGCAGATAATCCCTGAAAAATAAAGATATTTCAGAAACTGGGGAACATATTATGACATTTGATGAATTGTTTGCTATCTTTTGCTTAAATTTTGTTATGAGTAGCTTCATATTGACATACTGGAATAATCAATATTTTTGAGTGGGAACTCTAATATTTGCGGTGGCTTACTTTGCTTTGCCAGGGGGCACATCTCTTAACCATTCCAAATCAATGCTTCCATGTTCCCTTACCAGTCGGTTTAGGAATTCCTGCAATATTGTGCAACCATTATTAACATGTTTTATCTGTGCCTTGAGTTCAAACAATCCACCATGAGTAAGAGAACAGTTCACAAAGCCATTTGAAGAGGAAAGAAAGGTTATTAAGGCTTGAGGTTAAAAATACTAAAATACCTGGATTCGTTCTGCTAGAATTTTATTCATCCCTCTTTCTTTGATGGCTTCAGAAATCTCGTTGACTCCAGCACATCGCACTGCTTCATAGTCCAAGGAATCCATTGTGTCTTCGGTTCTCTCTTTTCTTCCATTTGTCTGCACTTGCTTCCTTAAACTATCCCAGTCAAATGCGTCTGCTTTCTCACTCTCAACTTTCCCTTTTCTAGCTTTTGAGGCATTTGCATTTGACTTGAGGTTTTCCTTGTTATTAGGATGTACTTTCTCCTTTGTATTTGGGTCAACCACTATGTTTTCTAGGGGTGTTTGCTCATTCACAGAAGTGATCCTCTCAAAATCAAGAATGTTTTCTGTGAGTCTGGGGACATTCAAGATGTGCTGTGTGTAATTGTTTTGCTTCTCAGGCAATGTTTCGGCAAGATGTACAGGTCCACCAGCTGACATGCTTTGCCATTGCAAGGTCTCATTCCTCTCATTAACTTGATTTTCATGGTAAGGCTGAAAACTGTTTTGTTCAGACATTGATTGCTTTCTGTAGAGAGAATGTTGGACTGCTAGTGGAGCTTCTTGATACCTTGGCAACTCGTATTGTCTGGCAGCTTTTTTACCCACATTCGCAGCCTTTTGTCCAACAGTTTTGCTTGAGCAGCTTGCAGCCTTTTCTTTGTCGAATCTGGAAGAATTTGATGTCCAAGAAGATATGGAATCTTCACTGTGCAATTTGAAGCCTTCTGCTTGCTGTGCATTGGACTGTGAAGTCATGTGTAGCAACCCATAGTTACTACACGGAACCACTTTCCCTTGCATCTGTGGATTGCAGTAATCGAATTGCTTATTATATGGAGAAAAGCAGTCCAGATTACCTAATCTTTCCAATCCAGCTCCTTGCTGCATGTTCTGTATACCTTCTGTTTGCTCATTTTCATGCCTGGATCCCCTATGAAACAATGAACTTCCACTCTCACAACCATCAAATTCTTCTAGCAAGGTGGGACTCTCCATCTGTAAATGATCCACGAAAGATAAACCATGACTTGTGCTAGGTTTGCATCCAGTAGGAGGGTCTTCTGTTTCGGAGTTGGAGCCTGAGTAGGATCTGACTCCTCCATTTGCTTGCACAGTTGAGGAATCAAAAGAATCTTGTGATGATACAAATTCTTCCTCCAGGCTGTGACTTTGTGCCCCTACCACGCTTGCTCTTTCTAAACACCAAGTTTCAGATTCTCCCTGTGGTTCTGCTGATCCATGGTGTGTAATGGGGCTTTGGTTGTAGAGTGGATACCTAAACTTGCTGTTCCATTTGATGATGCCATTTGGGTTTTGCATGCAGACATCTGGTTCTTCAACCATGATGCCTTTCCTATGGCTGTCACAAGCTGCATTGCTCCTAGACTTCAGAGGAAATAATGAAGCTAGAGACATGAAGGCAGAGCTGCAAGGTCGGAATGTAGTTGACGATATTGTTCAGTTCATGAATAGAGATTAATTATCATGGCTCATCTGGTCTTGAAATTAAGCTGAAATGTCAAATTTACCTTGACAGATGATCTGAAACATTTTGGGTAAGGAAAACTCCTATTACCGAATCAACAACTGATCCCTTCCATTTTGAAAAACGCCTATCTCCTGCAAAGAATGTTATTTACATTCATACATGCAGGTGACTGTCTATTTGATTCACTAAAGAGGGAATAAAATTGTATGTTCATTCTTGGTACAACATTGAGGGATTAGATGTGTGATCTGTGCGCTGCAGAACTTGTGACTATATTTCACCTAGTTTTTCTCGTTAGAAAGCATTAGTAAATGTGTTAATGAACTTTTGAACAATTTAGTAACTCAATTGAATCTTTCCAGTAGGTTATTTTAGCAACTCAACAACTCAGAGGAAATGTAGCACACTGGTTTACATGTTTATCTGCACTGAGGAGGCAGCATAAACATTTTGTAGTTCCATTCTTATATTGTCCTGATAGCAATACCTGATTCTGTTTTACTACAAACTTACATTAGTAGTGGGAAACTTACTGATGACTTTTTCTTCCAAGTGAAATAATTCTTCTCTGAATTGTGCTTTTGTTTTTCATGCGTGACAGCGCTTTTGCATTTGCAACATTCCATGTTATGTCTCTGTGCATTTGCAAGGGATACATGCATATGTAAACAAGCAAATACTTGTACTTCTACATGTACAAATGCAATATGTTTGCAATATGAATGCTCTGTTTCTTCAGGTAAGTATGAAGTTGTATGTTTGTGAGTGGATGCAGCATAGCAGGACTACTCGTTCTCAAGTTGGAGGGCACAAATAATATACATGTCTCTCTCTCTCTCTTTGCTGTTGAATTCAGTAATAATGTTGAATATGTTGGGAAAAAGTACAAGATTTGTACCTTGAACGAGATGCATTCTTGCAATGAATGAATCAACTCGCCCATGAAAAACTTTTCTCTCTTCCTCCCACCATTGCTCCTTCCCTGTATCTGTTTTTTCAAGGCCTTCACTTCCTTCTTTTCCCATCAGCAGTTTCCATACTCTGTCTGACTCTGGGTCAAGGTCTACTTTAGGCCTTGGCTTGTGTTTTTTGACAAATTCAAACCCATCATAGGGAACAAGTGTGCCACCTCCTTTATAAGGCACAAGTGCATTTTGCTCTTTGTTTTTTATTTTTTTGCTCCTTGCATTGAGACTGAGGCACTCCATGTGGTGTATGATTTCTTCAATTGTAGAGGAGAATTTCTGCTTTGCTGGTCGCCCTGCATTGGATGTCAAAAGTGGTTGCTGTAATTATGGTGACTAGAACATTTAGCAAGTTATCTGAACCCTTAAAGCATTATACTTATAATATATGCTAAACATGCTATACCTCTTCTCTTTGCAGATGGCTGCTGATGTTCTTCCAAGATATCCTTTGGTTGTTGCGGCATCCTACCCTTTCCAGATGGAATTGGTATTGACACAGTAGCTCCAGACATCTGCTGTATTCTTGACATTTCAGTGTTGCAAGTTTCAGGTTGCTGTTGGCTATCAGATGTATGGTTTGTTTTGAGAGGGGTTTGTGAAAGGTTGTGACAAACTGCTATTGTGGTGGGGGAGAGGGAGTTATGGACTTGAGCCAATCCATTAGTCTCTCCTGTCCTTTCTAGGTGTAAAATCGGGTTAAATGAAATACATTGCTTTGGAAGGTTTTGTGAAGCTGTCGGGTGCACATACCACTCACCAGGATATTTAGTTGTTGCAACACAAGAAGACTTACTCAGTGTGTTTGTTTGAGTCCCATTCTCTGTTTTGTTTCTTTTCTGGGCCTCCAAACATCCCATGCCTGGAATGCTTTGATAATATTCATCAAACAATGAGCCCACTGGTTGTGAAGTACAAGTGTTTGTTTTCTCAATATGAAGGTGTTCTCTCTTGGATCCTCTGCCCTCAATTAAATATAATGGTATCATTTGTACTGATTGAGGGGTATTCTGATATGTTGTCTGTCTAGTCCGCTCTGGTCTTTTTTCTAGAAAGACAACTTGACCAATTCCTCGTGCATCTCTTGCATTGACGTTTAAATTCTCCATGTGCATGATTTTTCTTGGAGTTAGTTCAGCATCTACCACATGTCTTTCTGAAATTGATGTATAACTTCTTCCCATCTGGTTCATGATAGGTGTCTGGTTACTTGTAGCACCTGATTGCTTGTTTTCAGCCTGTAAACTATTATGCTGGTTCGTCTGTGAAGTTGTAGTGCATGAATGAGCCACTTGAAGACTTGTGTTCAGATCAAAAGTCCCTCTTTTTTTATTCAGCATGTCCTCCTGAGCAGCTGCGTTACTGTATCTTTCATCTGTGGTAGTTTCCAAATCAAACCTCAATTCTCTTCTACATGATTTTGCACCAGCTTCAGCACTGGAATGTGTAATCCCTATTGTAGAGTCTGCATGCTGATTTGCTGATTCATTTATGCCCTTCTTGCGTACATACTTTCTCTTCACAGGACGGGTATTTATGGTTTCTCCATTAGAATCTGTATGTTGAACTGCTGATTCATTCAGGCCCTTCTTGCGCACATACTTCCTCTTTGCAGAGCTCGGAGGTGTAGTCTCTATAGCAGAATCTGTTTGTTGAATTGCTGGCTCTTTCAAAGCCTTGCGAACATACTTCCGCTTTTCAGTTGACTTCTCCTTGGGGTTGGTGTTTTTTGTGGTTGCAGCCTTGGGAGTCCTTTTTGGTTTGCCTTCCACAATCACCTTTGGCCTATGCTTTCTTCTCTTTGGAGGTTTCTGCGGTGGTGTTTTATTAAGGTCGATGCCTTGTTCATCTGGCCTTGCTAGATCTTTTTCTCCCTCAGATGGTGTAGAAATGACAGCAGAAGATGAGTCTGCAATGTTACACGAGAGCTCTTCTGAATTGTGTTGATTGGCTTTGAGTTCTTTGAATACAACTAAATCATTTTTCTCATTTTCTCCACTTGAGTTTGTTTCTCGTGAGGGACTCATTGTTGCGGGAAGCTTACTCTCCAATCTCTTGGCCTGATCTGGCACTACTGTGGCAAATTTAAAGGAGGTGGTAACACTCGAGGCTGCATCAGCTTCTATTCTTGGTGATGAGTTTAGATCATGGTTAGGAAGGCAAGGCAATGGAGGTTCATCTGTAGAAAGCAATATTCTTAAGAATGTAGAATAAGATTTTGACAAAAAAGGAGGTTGAAACAAAAGTTCAGCTAGTGGCAGAATGAAAGCTGATTCTTTTTCATCCCCGTCTCTTGTTTTTTTATCTTCCTAGTGAGTTTTGATTCTTGTAAAATGAGTAAAAGACACAGACTTGGTTAATCTGTGGAGTGTGGAATGCTTGAATTCTTTTGCTCATACCAAAGCATATAGAAAATGTCAAATTCTGGTCTAGATAAATAAATGGAAACCTACATGCTAAATTACATCTCTGTGCTGAACTACATTCTGTCAAAAAGATTCAATGCCATATGACATCAAATGCAGACATCTTATGTTTTGCTGTTACCTATGGATTGGAACGAGCAGTTCCTCCATCACAGCAGTCTCGTAAACAAGTCGTCTTAAAATTAAAGGACAGGTATGTTTACTTACAGTGTGTCTGGGATGAGATATAGCTGCTGCTCAAAAGATTCCAGCAGCGAGCTTGGTTTCCGAGCAACAAATTGGGTTCACTGCAATTGTTGACTTGAGCATGCAGGTTGGGAAATGAAGGCCTCCAGACCATGCATGTGCTTGCACTAGGAGGTGCGACTGGAGAGGTAAATGTAGCAATATTTGGATATGCTAAGATACTTGCTAATAAACTGCTATTCAAACCTGCGGTCTGACTCTCTATATGATTGCTTGTATTATTACCCATTCTTGTAACCTCATGATGACCTATGCCTGCATTCCTAATATTATCCCCACCATTTCTAACCAGTTGATCGATCTGGTCAGCATGTTGAGCCACTCTGCTGTAATTTGACGCATCCTGTTCACATCCACTGGAAAATCCGGCCAGTTGCCAATTCGTTCTGCCCAATTGGTTCCCTTGCCCATCAGTCAGCATCACATTAGATCTTGGAATGGGCTTCTCTGTCATTGTTGGTAAGAAATCAATATCCTGCGGGACTGGAAATCTCTCCATGATTGATCATTGGATCCATTCTACCAGCCAACTGTTTCTAGCTTTTCTTCCTCTTCTCTGCTCTGGGTAGTGATTCTCTCGATTGAAAACACCAATTTGCTTCTGGTGCCTAAGATTTTCGGTGAATTGCCAAAATTCATTGATTTATACAAGCCCTCTTCTTCTTTCTTACCTCACGTGCCTGAACCTCCCCTGCCAAAAACCCAGAACACATTTTATACTTGAATAAAGTCAAGAGAATTGCATCTGTGTTATAAATGCAGAGATCATTTCCCATATATTTCTCAATGGCTAAAAGCTATATCTATCTGTTTTTTGGAAAACATAGAAAACATGAATAACAATGGCAGTATAATAAACAATAAGAAAATGAATAAATAGCTATTTAATTTTTTAAAAAAAAAAACAAGATTAGCCAAATCTGCATAAATTGACTGAATTCTACTCAGTTTTGAATTTCTAAGATTATGGGTACCAAAAAAACTTCCATAAAATCTCTAAGAGATCTTTTTGTGATTTGCAGCAACAGACATGCAACCACTCTAGTTGTTGAGGGTCAAAGGAAAAAAAATAAACAGAAATTGCAAATAAAATATCCATGCACAGCACTTAGCTCACCGATCTGTAACTCAGTAAGCTGAAAAACCTTAAACGAGTCAATGCCGGAAAATTCCAAGTCCTTGCGGTTGTAAGGGAGGGAAAGAGAGAGAAAATACAGTGAGGAAAAGAACCAAACTTTATTTCATATGTTATACGAACATAGACTAGATCGGGGCACTCCACTTTGTCTTTTATAAAATGGGCACACCCCACCTTGCCTTCTAATCCTAATCCTAACCTTGCTTTCCATGTTTTCTTGCTCTATTTCCAAAATTATAATCTTGCCATATTTCTTCACTCGTGTCTACTGTTTTGACTTGTCACTCGCTACGTGCGTGTACTTTTTCAATCTTAATGCTTGCCATTTTCATAAATTACAGCTGTGAAAGGAGACCATGTGAACTATTTTTATAGAAAACACAAATTACTATAAAATAAAATGGAAAAATTGCCCAGCCATTTATATCAAAACATGCAGGTTTATCTTGATGGTTTTCTTTCTATTTTTCCTCCTTATCTTCTAGCAGGTTGCTGCTGCTGCTGCTGGCCAGGTGGTGTTCTTTTTCATAAAGTCCCACATAAATAACTTTTCATGTCTTAAAATGACTTGTCAATTACAACTGTCCTTGTAAGTAATTAAGATGGCAATCTCTCTTTAATTAAGTAAATACTGAGGTGAAAAGGCACGACAAATTATAATAAACTCCCAGGTCTTTTTTCCTGTAATTAAATCACAACCCTAGTTATAAATATGACAAGTATGAAGCAGAGGGTATTACAGTAAATCACAAACACAGCAGGAGAAGATACCTCAGATGCTTCCAACGCGTGTTGTTGATTTGTGCATGAACTAAGCACGTGTTCCCCCAACCCAAGACTAAACCCAGCAAGCAGACTTTCCGTGCCTTGTTGTCTGTGCAAAATCTAACTGCGAGGTGCCCGCAATAGAAGAAAGAAAAAAGTGGAAACAGCAAAAAAAAAAAAAAAAAAAACATGGGTATAACTCAAAAGGCTATTGACAAAGAAAGAGAGAGAAACAAAGAAAAGATTATATTCTCTTTATTTATATGCATGAAAACGACGTAAATCTTTTAGTTCACGTTGCATGAATAAATATGATGGATCTTATTTAGTTAAAAAAATAATATATTTATTTTATTTTTATACATTAGTGGCCAACTAAACATTTTTTAATTAAGATAAAAATCTAAATTATTTTAATAAGCTTTTCTGCATGTTAAGTTGTGTGGGTCCAGATTACATGATTTTAGTGTTGTAGATTGTATAGAGTTTTTGCGGCTAAAAGTGGTTCTTGCTAACATGGTAGTTGATTGGGTTGCCTCCTAATTTCAAACTTGATTTGAGATTTGATTTGAAAAAAAAATTGAGTTATTGGTTATGGATTAACTTGCGATTCAAGTAACTAAATTAACCTAGTCATTGAATTAACTTGCGGCTGAAGTAACTGAAAGCATAAATTAATAACAGAGCCAACACTAGAACTGTAGTCTCACCTCCTCCAAGTGGGCCTTGCAGGATTGAAACTTCAGCTGGGCCTAACAAAGGCCCAATCCAGGTCCAATTCGAGAAGAAACCTAAACTCCCAAATCATTCCCTGAGTACCCAATGAAACCACAATCCAATCCCCATCCCCAGGAGAGAAATTTATGCAATCCAGCCAAAATTTCTTCAAAATACGATGAATGTTATGGTACTTGTATTATAATTACTGGATATTCATAGTATAAAAGAGATAAATCCAAGGAGAGAAAATCTTTCTAATATGAGTTCTTTCTTTCTTTCTTATTTCTCTTTATGTTTGTTTTTTGTCGATCTCTTTTTTATATTATAAGTATCCACTAGTTTTAGCTTGATTTTTAAAAATTATTATATTATAATTCTTTTATATTACAATATATTTAAGAAAATTATTTTCACCTAAACTATAGTTCTTATTATAGAAATATCTATCAAATTCATAATTACTAAGCGTGTTATATTTAGTAATGTAGTATAGGGTATTGTTTTTCAGTTTAAAACACATTAAAATAATGATTTATTTTTTTGATATTAACATATTAAAACTATAAAAAATATATTAATTTAATATTAAAAAAAAATTTAAAAAAATTTAAAAGAAAATTTAACCATAAAATCATACACTGTCTACGTCAATCTTATAAAGCATTTTACCCATGTTTAATATAATACAAGTTACAACAAATGAATAGGTAGTATGTTTAGTATATTAAGTTGAAGTTTTTTTATATATATTTTTAATGATTTTAAAGTGTTGATTTAAAATATATATATATAATGTCCCGCCTTGCAACACACGTTGCAAAAACGTAGGCCATGGGTTACCTTGAATTTTCTATCTGTTAGTGGGACCTCTCAGTACTATCCCACAAGCACCACTATGGCGATTCCCTTTCACTTCTCCTGTCACCGCCCGCCAGGTACGAATTAATTTACAACGGGTCTTAATAAAAAATAAATAAAATTAGCGTACACGTATGTAATTAGTGTCTGCTTTGATAAAATCTTTGGCTGTATTTCTGCATGCTTCAGGGGGGCACTATAAGTTTTACTACATCCAGTGTATTTGTTAACAAATATTTATATATAATAAGATTTCTCTGCATTTATTTAAAAAACATAAACGACAACGGATCGAGTCTAGTGATTATATTTCCATTGTATAAGACAAAAAGGCATAAAAAAAAACATATCATCTTGTATTTTTTTGTTTTAAAGATATAAAATTCATTTTAAAATTATATTAAAAACATAATTTTTTATTTTTTTTAACTAGATATTTTTTATTATTTTTTTATCTATTTATATTTTACAACACTGAACATGATTTAAAATGTTAATAAATCCAATCCGACAACACAGCCACGTGTTTTATTTTTCTCCAGTGTCTTTTTTTAAAACGGTGTCATGTCCTTAAATGGGACCCAACAATCGTCATTGAAGTTATTAAACAATGGTCAGCGAGTGTGTTTGGTATTGCGATAACTGTTGTGGTTGTGATTTAAAAAAAGTTGTTTTATAAAAGGTACTTTTAGTTGAGATTGGTTTGAAAAAATAGGTGTTTGGTTAAAACTGTGGTTGAAATTGAGGTTGAAGAAAAAGTAGTTAAATGTGTTTGGTTATAATGCTTTTGAAATTAAGGTTATAAAATAATTTTTTAAAAAAATATATTAATATTGATGGTTTTAAATTTAAATATTATAAAATTAATTACTCCTATTACATCATGAAAAAAATAATACTTTATATAAAATATTTTTTATTATTCCATTAAACTATTTATAATTCCATTACGTACAAAATTCATCCGATAAGAACTACAGTTTTCATAATTTTTTGAGCGTGTAATAAAATTAGATAAAAATATTATCAGATATAAAATTGATATTACTGTGCGAGTGAATTTAATTCACTCTATACTAGTTTTTCAAAAAAAAATATTGTTTACATCGTGAATGAATTTAATTCTTTAAACTAGTTTTTTTAAAAAAAAAAATTAATACAATTAACACACTTAATTAAAAAAAAAAAGGACAGTGCAATTCACGCATGAACAGTGCAGTGAATTGCACTGTTCGTTAATTTTTATCAGCTACAGTGCAAATAAAGCAGGTTTTTTTAGCTTTTCCTTTCCGGCGTTTGAAAACGTAAAATACACGTAGGTCCGTGCACAATAAATTGTTTTTTTTTTTGTTATCAAACGGTTGCGGACTGCATTTTAAATAAAACACAGCCGCAGCCGCGTTGACAAACACTCTCAGCATCTAGTTTCAACTTTCAACAATATTTGTATTTTTGAAATGTCAGAAATCTTGAATCATGTTCATGGATTGTTATTTCTCTGTTTTAGACCAAATTATTAAGAAATTATAGTTATTAAACATGTTCTAGCTTGATAAATTAATTGTGTGGCGGTGTGATTTAGTTGATTTAATTAAATATATTTAGATTAAAATTAATATTTTTTAAAATAAAATAATAAAATAAATTATCTTGACAACTCATGAATTGACTCCATAATCCAGTAAAATGAGCTCAGAATCAAATCACCGCGGAAGAAACACGTCATTATATGGCAATAATGTATTGAATATAGATTTGGACTCCTTTGTATTCGAAGGTTTAACGGTGCTCTTATAAAATAAAACGGTGGAATCAAAACACTTTATTAATTAGGTGAGATGGTACTAGTTATGGACTAGCAATGCACATCTTTAGTTAAATGATAACCAAAACAAAGAATATATTCCTCCTTTGACAATAACCACGCGTATTGATGTTAATCCAATCATTAGTCATTTTTTCCTAGCAGGCTTCCGAGTTCTTATCTCTTTCACGACGCCACATTGCATCGATTGGTTTGATTTCTTATTAAAAAAAACCAATTAAAATAAGTTTTTAGATTATAAAATAATATAAATTATATCTTCTGACTTTACCTTATAGTTTAAGCTATCGAGTTAAGATGATTTTTTATCATGGTATCAAAACCTTGACGACCAAGCGGTTATAAATTCGATTTTCACTATCTTGATTTATTTGAAAAAAATCAAACACAATATGATATAAATCTATGTAAATTTCAAGTTCATAAGATTTTCATTTAAGAGAGAGTGCTAAAAAAATAATATAAATCATATCTTAAAACTTCACCTTATAGTTTAAGCTATTGAGTTGAGATAATTATTTAACATATATATATATATATTATATATATATATATAAATCTAAAATAAAACCAAATCAAAAACTAGTTTAAACTGAACAGTTTCGAATAGATCGATTTGGCTATATTAGGACCAAAACATGCAGGTTATAAGAAAATTCTCAAAGAACACACCTATTTTTAATGGACCAGTTTGTAAAATCAGAAAAATTTGTTTAGAAATTTAATCAGTACAAGATTCATAACCAAACTTTAAAAAAAATTCATCAAGCAAACTCTACGCTAATAAAATAAACATGCATCTAATTCAAATATATGAAACTACTTTGGTTTAATCGAATTCAGATTTCTGAAACTAAAATGAAATCAAATCAATTTTTTTTCAGTTTTTCTAATCAGTTTTCTTAGTTTCCTCAGTTTGATCAAACTTCTTTTTCTCCCCTGAGCCGGAGCACCTCAACTTGAATGAGGTTTATGCTTAAAAATTCCCCCATTCCTCTGTTTCGATAGCTTTCAAAGGCCACATCAAAAAAAAAAAAAAATCTATCTAGCAATCCAAACCCGAGAAATACACAGACCAGTGAGATTGCTCGTATATAATATAATTCCATACATCGATCGAGCGCTCAACTGTTTCTTGAAACATGAATAGTATTGTTTGAGACTGCCCACCGTATTCATGGGTTAAGGCTGTATTTGTTTTTTGAAAAATAATTTATAAAAATTTTTTTTTAAATTTTTTTTTAGGTTTATTTATTATTAGAAAAGTTAGTTAATAAAAAAATATTTTTTAGTCAACTGAAAACACTTTTCAGTTAAAGAAAAATTTGGCTTAATTTTCAGGAAAGTGTTTTCCTTTTATTTTGAGCGGAAAACACTTTCCGGAAGTTGTGAAAAATTTAGAAATATCATATTATTTGCTGATAATATCAAATTTGATTCTCAAACTTTTGATTGCTATATTTTTTCTCAATTTCGTCTCTTAAAATTTAATTTTTATATTAATTTTGGTTTTTATTTTTATAATTGTTATTTGCTTTTTCTCTTATCTTTTTTCAATTGAAACTTTTTATCTATCAAAATTGATCCTCATTCTTTTGATTGTTATTTATTTTATTTTAAATAATTTATGGATGTTAAATATTATTGTTTTAATTTCTTCATCTTTGATTTTTTTTTTATTTTTTATATTTGATTTCTATTATTTTAATTATTATTTATTTTATTTGAGATAATTTATGAAATTATATTTTTTTCAATTTCATTTTCATTCAACTTTTTAATTTGTAAGATTTGTTCCTCATTATTTTAATAAATTTGAAAAAAATAAATCATTAATAAGTTGTTTTCCAACTCATTTTCTATGACATAATCAAATACTATAAAATATTTTTTTAATAAGTTGTTTTCCAACTTATTTTTCAATGCATTACCAAATATCGAAAAATAATTCACTTTCCTGAAATTCACTTTCCAAAAAAAACTACTTTCCAGCAAACAAACAGAATCTAAGCTTTTTCTTCAACAGCTAATGAAACTACCACGTCAAATGTAAATCTTACATGATTGGTTATTAAGTGTATGGTTGCTATTAAAATTGAATAGCTAAGACTTTTATATAAATAAATGGAATTAACTAATGCTTTTTTATATTATTGTTAATACAGTGTCTGGACCAGTTTGTAAACACCTCAATTAATCTCATAAATTCTGAAATAAACGATCATATAAATCTTTAGTGGTTTTAATTGGACTCGAAATTATAACTATTGAAAATTTCATTTAAAATTTAACCAGTTAAATTATTTCTTCAAATTAAATTAATATTTTTTTTTATTTTCAAATGATCTCGAGTCTAAAACTCTTTTGCATTAGATGATATATGATTTCTTTTTTTTTTTTTTATAAAAAAAAAGCTATACTTCTTTATAAGAAACGACATGATCTTGTAAAAAATCTAGCGGTTCTTGTTAAATAATTCTAAATTAAATCACAGTTAAAAAATCAAAACATCTTAGAATCAAATCAATAAAAAAATAATTTAAATATAAAATCAATATATTTTAAATTCAATGTTTGCCCAGTAAAGTTTCCCCTGGGGGCAGAAGAAGAAAGCAAGTGATACGAACAAAGCTTACTGGTAGAGGTGCTCGGAGGCCGGTGCCCGTGGCAGAATAAAAAGAAAAAAAATCACTGTGACTGGACCCACGGATTCCAAAAACTCCCCGTCCTTCCAAACAGCCAATATATCAAAATCCTATCTCCGTGGCCGAATCTTAGAGAAATTATATACAAATAAAATCCACATGGGAGATTTAATTAGTCCCGAGACATGCTAAAAACAGCCAGCCCTTTTGAAAAAAGAAAAAGACGAGGGACTGCACCGGCATGATTCCTTGTTTTTGTAGACTATTTTTATAAAAATATAATTAACAGAAAAGCGAAATATAATAATGGTCTCCCCAAAATGTTTCTGGCCAATGTCCACCTCATTTTTGTATTCCCCCCGCTACACACACACACACACACATATATGCACTGGTAATTTGTATACTTTTTCTTGGATTTCAGGAAATCCCACCACCCAAAAAGCATACTTTATAGATCCAGGTGAGCTGATCCAAAATTATTGCATATGAAGTTTTTTTTTATAATATTATTAAATCCAATCAAACAATTCAATCTTACCAACCAGGCTCTTTGTTTAGTCCTAGTTTTGAATTAAACGGCGTGGAAGCTGATCCAAAATGAATTATTATATTTAATAGGTCTAAAAATAACTTAGATGACTAGTAAAAACATTGCATTACTTTTTTAAAAAACTTTAAGATGATGCCAGATTGAATCGACCTCGATCACCCTACAACCTGGGTCATGGACTTTAATAGGTTTAATAATTTTTTTATTTTTATTTAATTTTATGATAACACTAGATGCTTTTAAAATTTAGCATCGGCCCTAAAAAACATTTATTTGAGATTATACTAACCCTATAGAAAGTAGAAAAAAATAAATCATGAATTATATTTCTCAACCAATCCAACACTGAATAAGAGGAAATAAAAAATAAAATATCAGGTTTGATTGGTAAACTAACTAGATCTGTGAATTGGATAACCTGGATCAATACGTCAAACCTGCAAACTGGATAATGGACTCCACTGGAATTAATAGCTTCTTTTTTTTTCCTAAACTATTGTTTATTTAACTATATGATAACAAAAATAGAGTAAAATTGAGTATCAAACCAATACTGAGATTTTTAAAAAAACTTTGATAACTTTATAGAAAACAAAACTAAACAAATTATGAAACTTGATTATCAAATAATTTAACATCAATAGAAGAAATTGAAAAAAAAAATTACATAAAAAGAAAAAAAAAGTTAAATTTGTCATACACATCAATAGACATTGACTTTCTACAACTTAATAATATGTTTTTTTTTTCAAAAACTATTTCATTAACTATACGATAAAAAAAAATATAAACAATCAAATAATCAAGTTCAATTAAAAAAAAAAGAGGAAAAAGTACCATGTTAAACTTGCAAGCAAATGCAATCAGGTTTATCTCGCTAAACTTACAAATCAAGTTATTAACCCCACAAAGTTTAATAACCTAGTTTTTTTTAAAAAAATTATTTTTTATTTAACCATTTTTTTAAAAAATAGACTATACCGCAATAATAAGATATTTTTATGATATAAATCCGATGTTAAGATATTTTTTTGATACTACAATAACAATATAAAGACAAATTAAAATAAATTATCTACTCTAAATTCCCATAAACACATTATATAAAGACTAAATTAAAAATTAAAATCAATAACCAAGGAAAAAAATGAAAAGATAAAAAAACCCCACAATGAGGATTCCTATTGCAATTCACGGTGGAAGTAAGGAAATAGTGATTTATAGTATATATAAATTTTGAGAGTCTTTTTTTTCAACATTTTAAATGCATTTATATATATATATATATATATTTTTTTTGCTTTAGATTTTTTTTTTCATGTTTTAAGATTTTTTTTATGTGTTGATGTGTTAAGAATAAATTCTAATGTAATTTAAAAAGATAAATATTTTAAAAAATAACTGTTATCACAAATACTAAATAAATTCTAAGAAGCATTAGCAATATTGAGATTGAATGGTGTGTATACATTGCTCTGATAAACTAGATTTTTACTCTGTGTTGGGTTTTTTCTATGTGAATTCAAGAAATGACTAAAAAATCAATTCTTGGAAATATTAGCACATATAGTATAAACATGAATCAAATATCTAACTCAAATAAAATCAACGAATTTCATTTCTATACACGAAAATTGTCTTGAAAAAAAAAAAAAAACTATTCAGTTAGGGTGGGAAAAACAAGGGTAGGAGTGCTATTATTATAACCCCCAGCAATGCTTGAAATCTAATCCACACGATTAAAAGTGACTAAATATACAGGAGATAAACAAGATGAAACGATACGGTAAAACATCCACGCACAGCTACTTTGATTGGTGATTTTTTATTCGTTAATAATAGACATTATCAAACCATTTAATACGGTAATTGATTTTTTTTAAAATATTTATATATTATATGATTTAGAAAAATAAATTTTCTTTGGTGTTATATAAAATGAGAAAACAACTTTTCTTTTAAAATTGTGATTATTTAAAGTTTTTTTTCTATTGTTTTAAAAAATGAATCCTAGAAAATAATTAATAAAATAACACTAATTATTTCCCCTGTACCATAAAATCTTCCATCAACTTATTTCACTGGCTAAAAGAGAGATTGAAATAAATAGCAAAGACTTGTTTGACGGATCCGGGCTACTATTTTAGTGGTTGGAATTGCAAATAGGCCCAACGTGTCGCCCAGGCCCATTTTTTCCGGACACATGATTTGGGCTTTTGATTGAGCTCCGTCCATTAGAATTTTAAACACGCGGGCTGGGAGGCCTGTAAATTTAAACGTGGCCATAACACATTACATTGCAAGGCCTTTATTTCATTTTATTTTTTTCGAAGTGCTCAGTTCACACGTCAATCGAACTAAGTTTTTTTTTTTAAAAAAGTAATTTAATGTATTTTTTTAAAAATAATTTTTTATACTAATTTTAAGATCCCAGCTGAAGGATAAAATTAACCCATTTTATTAATGAAAATGCCAGGAGTCTAAGTTGCATCCAGAAGAACAACAATCCAACAGAATCACATGAATTGGCTCCCTCGCAAATCAATTGAAGAGTTTCAACACAGCCAGCAAAAATTTTCCGATTAGGGGGGAACTACCAAAGAGGCGTTTGAGTATGGTGTTTTTTTTTTTTTTCAGAAGTAGTTTTTATTTGAAAATTTATTAAATTTAATATTTTTAAATCAACATATTAAAATCAATAATATTTTTTAAAAAACAAATATTAGAATAACAAAAGGATGAAATATTAGTAAACAACCGATGTAGCGTGTAACAAGGAAAAAAAAAGTTTTATAAATCTTAAAATGACAATTAAACTGTAAATAAAGCTCTGGCGTGGTAAATTATGAATGTTAATAAATCTAATCTCAGTAGCATGTAAATAAAAACAAGAAACCGATATAATTAATTAAAATAAATAATTAAATAAATTTATAACATAACTAGAAAATGAAGGTACGTTTGGTAACCCATCTCATGATTGACAAATAAGATCTTGGCATGATCCGGCCATGGCCCTTAACCCATGCAAACTCATTTCAAGAAAATCATCTTATGATTGACAACGAGCAACGAATTGCGAAAGAGACAAAGGTACGTTTGGTAACCAGTAGTGCCAGTAACATGTACACTGAAAATTCGGTACAGGTACCGGGTAGTGCCGGTAATGAATGACTGGAAAAATTGAAAGAATCGAGCACTCCCACGCGACACGACAGGCATCGGACTTTTTTATGCTCGTTTTTCGTAGTCGCTTTTCAATTCAAGAAGGCTGCTGGAAGGTTATTATTTATTATTTTAAAATAAATTAAATTAATATATTTTTTTAAAAATTATTTTTAATGTTATTATGTCAAAATCATCGAAAATATTAATTTAAAATAGAAAAATACAAATTTTATTTTTAAAATACAAAAACAAATAATACTCGGGTATAATGACTCGTTCCTCCATCAACAATCAATCTAGCATCTCCTGCCTTCCACGACTGTACAAGGCATGAGTTGCCATGGTATTTCCACGTCGATGGCCTGAAGTTATAGCAGAAAGAACCACGTAGTCGATGTGATGTGATTGATCATTGATGCATCTATCCTTCTCGATTCTTCGTGTGTTTTTAGTATTTTAATTAAAATTAAATTAATATAAAAATCATTTAAGAACATAAAAAAAAAAAAAATACTCGCTGATTTTAAGTAAAAAAAACCACTCACCGCAAAATTTAGTATTTTGCATGAGAATTTCGGCTTTTGCATGCTAGGCAACAAAAGTTTATGCTTTTGCATGAATCACACACAAAACACTCACATTTAGATGGTGTTTGGGTAAGCGGTTGCGGCTGCGTTTTACTTAAAACGCAGTTGTCAGCCGTTTGGTAATGAAAAAAAGCGAATTACTGTTCATGGGTCCCACATGTTTTTTACGTTCGGACCGCAGGTAAGGAAAAGCAATGAAATCATGCTTTTCACGCACTGTGCATGCTAATTACACTGTTCACTGAACAGTGCAATTAGCATGAACAGTGCACACTAATGCATTATTCACTTTTTTTTACGTGTATTAAATGTTTTAACAGTGCACACTAATGCACTGTTCACGTTTTTTTAGTGTATTAAATTTTTTAACATTTTTATTTTTTAAAAAAAAAAACTAGTAAAACAGTGGACACTAATGTACAGTTCATTTATTTATTTAGTGTATTAAATTTTTTAACATTTTTTTTTTCAAAAAAAAACACTAGTTAAACAGTGCACACTAATGCACTGTTCACCTTTTTTTTTTTCAGGTATTAAATTTTTTAACATTTTTTTTTTAAAAAAAAACACTAGTTTAAAGTGAATTAAATTCACTCGTACTGTAATGTGAACAATATTTTTTTTCCTGAAAAACTAGTATAGAGTGAATTAAATTCACTCGCACTGTAATATCAATTTTATACCTGATAATATTTTATCTACGCTAAAAAAATTATGAAAACTGTAATTCTTATCAGATAAATTTTGTACATAATGGAATTATAAATAGTTTAATGGAATAATAAAAAATATTATTCATGATGTAATATAAGTAATTAAATTTACAATATTTAAATTAAAAATCATTAGTATATTATTTTATAACCTCAATTTGAAAAGCATTTTTTTAACCAAACACATTAAACTACTTTTTCTTCAACCTCAACTTCAACCACAGTTTTAACCAAACACCTATTTTTTCAAACCAACCTCAACTAAAAGTACTTTTTATAAAACAACTTTTTTTAAACCACAACCACAAAAGCTACCACAAAAGCACCTCCAACTTCCCGGGTTCCACGCGAACAACACTCACGTGTCCCCAGCATGTCAAATGACAGCATTGCCCTCATCCGGTAATCTAAAATGTGAACCGCGTATTCTATTGACACCTATAGATTCACCTAACTCCTTGTTCTAGTATTGAGCTTCCCTCCCTACCCCCCAGTAAACATGATTTTTTCTTATAAATATACTTTAAAATTTTAAAAAATCGAGCTTATAGTTAATTTTTTTTTCCTGGCTTGGCAGAAGCTTGCTCGTTTTTTTATTTTAAAAAGAATTAAGAAACGATTGTAGCTGTCTATCATCATTCAGCCATGATAAAGCAGGATTGAAGCTTCAATAAGAACACTTTGTAGAACATTATATGGTATTATACATTTTATTTTGCTTTTAAAATGTGTTTTTATCATTTTTTTAATATTTTTTTAATCTATTTTCCTATAAATTCATCATGGTTGTCCCCATTTTTTTTTAAATAACATAAAATGCAATTTTAGTTTGTCAACTTCAATTTTTTCTAAAAGATAAAAGATTTTACGAATGAATAACTACCTAAACAAATTCTTTGCATGATTCATTTAAAAAATATACGTGCAAAATTTGATTAATATATACTTAATTATTATCAAGTATTGAGAAGCATATACCTTCAAGATTGTACCGTGGGACCCCACACACATCTTCCTCTTTCTTTAAAGCGCTTCGCCGTCGGAAGGAAATCTAACCCAACCTGCAAAAATTCTAGAGCTTTCTTTCTTTCTCACTGCAGCGCGCGATAAGGACGCAGCAAGAACAGCCCTGATGGGTGCGTAGGTTTGGAGAATTTGAGCGCAAATTAGCAAAAGCATCGCCAACAAGACTGTGACATGCTTGGTGTACTCTGCGCACGCCCCAAGCCTAATTGGATCCTCAACTCCCTCTTCACTCATTTCCACCATCAACACCACCACCACCAAAGTAACGACCGCCTATCTTTACACCTCCCCCATTCCTTCACCGCGGCTCGCCGCCACCACTCTAGCTTGTGCAGCGCTGATTGCGGCGGTGGAGGAGCGGCGGCGATATGGCACGTGGTCCAGCCGGCGGATTGGCGGAGGAGGAGGGGGAGGAGGAGTGTGAGAGGGGAAGGTTCGTGGAACGTTGCGTGGGATGGGAGACCGGCGAGGTGGCTCCACCGGCCTGATTCGGCTTGGTTGTTGTTCGGTGTTTGTGCTTGCCTTGCTCCGGCGATTGAGTTTTTTTGTGACGTGAATATCGAGGGAGGTGAAAATGTTGTCGTTGATGTTGATCATCAGGAGAAGGAGAGAATTGACGGTGTTGATTTGAATGCGAGTGCAGTGAATTCTGATGATGTGAAACAGGATAGCAGTAGCTCTACAGCTGGTTCTGATTATAAAGTCACAGGTAGGTTATTGTTTCTCTCTCTCCTTTCTCTGTTTTTTTTAAAAGACACTCTCTTTTGGCGTTTTTGATAATTTTTTATGAGTAATGATGTGATTTTGTTTGATTGATGATCTGGGTAATTGGGTTTTGTTTCATTTTATTGACTGAATTTTTTTTGTGAAAAAAATATGAAATTGTTTTTTTGTGTGTGATAAATGACGGTATGATATTTAATATAATTGTAAAAAAAAAAAAATATTATATTGTTTCTTGAATTCATTGATTCTCACTTTTCATTTATTTTAAACAAATTAATTTGCTTGCATTGTTTAATGGATGCTGCTTTAAGTGTAATTTTCGAATTTTGATTTTTTTCTTCTTAAATCCCTGTGTTTGGTAGAGTGAAGTAAAGTATGAAGTTTTCACTTTTCTTTTAGTGTTGATAAAGTGATCTACAGAATCTTATTTATATTGCAATGATCTTTTTAGATATTTCTATTTAGAGCATACATATGTAAATTTGTGGTTTTAATTCATTAACGTTGTCGCTGTTTCTTAATGCTGTATGTGCACACATGCGTGTGATTGTGTTTGGATGGTAGAATCTAAAATGAGGGTGGTGCAGGGGTGCTGGCGGATGGCCGATGCCTGTTTAGAGCAATTGCTCATATGGCATGTTTGAGAAATGGAGAAGAGGCTCCTGATGAAAATCGTCAAAGAGAACTCGCAGATGAATTAAGAGCTCAAGTAAGTTTTAGTGTTTAGAGTTACTGAGGGTTTAAGAAAACGGAGTTCGTTGAATTGTTTTTATGGTAGAATTCATTTGTTTAATTTTGAATATAGATTTTTAAAAGACAAAAGTCAACTTATTTTTTTTTTTGAATTTGTTTTTCGTATAGCTCTCTTTGGATGATGAGAGTCTGTATTATATGGGAGGAGAATGGGGGCACTTTTGAGACAAGTTCCATGTTTTCCATTGAATCTTTTGACTAGGCAGAACGGTCTAAATTCAACACTGTTTGACATTTTGTTTTTAAAAAATCTTTCTGGTCCTGTAGAACTCGAGATTTCAAATATGGAAATTAGCTCAAATGGAACATCATAAAAAAAACTTGAAGCTGATTCACTATGTATGGACTTTTCAGATATGTTTGCGATCTTGTAATAATTCTCTTTAGTGTCTAAAAATTTGCATTACCAAAATTTGTTGTAATAGGTTGTGGATGAGCTTTTAAAGAGGCGGGAAGAAACTGAATGGTAAGTTTGTGACCGTTTGATTTGCGAGCTCCTTCTGGTTAATCAATTAGCTGTAATGGTGCTTATTATTTGTTTTTGTTGCCATCAACTTAGGTTTATTGAAGGAGATTTTGATGCATATGTCAAGAGAATTCAACAACCTTATGTATGGGGTGGAGAACCTGAGTTGTTGATGGCTTCTCATGTTTTAAAGTGAGTCGGCATCTTTAATTACTAAATAGTTAATACATGCTGGCTCCCTTACCGATCCTTCATGTTGACATGGCTCTTTACCATTTCCTTTCACTTATGAACAGAAACAAAAGAATCAATTCCCTTTAGCATAAATACCAAAAGTAGTCTTTGCATCTCTTAAAAGGGCCTCAGGAGACAGCAAAATCCTTCTGTGCTTCAAAGTTGTGATTTTCCTGGAATCTGTCGTCTGCATACATGTTTGTGGGTGCACGCACTTGTGCCTGTTGATAGATTTTGTGTAGGAACAAGGCTTGACTCTCACATTAACGGTGAGGCAGGACTGTACACTAATACCTCAGCCTTGTTATCGGTCCACTTTGTTGAAAAGGCCCAATTCAAAACTGAATGGTGTGCTAATAGTTGATGTCAAAGCAAACATAATTTTTGTTCTCCAACCTAGCGTGCAAAATGCTCTCATCCTACAGCTGGAGTTGCACGCTGATTTTGAATTCTGATTTCTTTATGTTTACTTGACCTCTATGTTTGACACACCTTTTCTCTGAACTCAATGGCTCAGGACAATGATATCAGTGTACATGAGAGACAGGACAACGGGTAATATGGTAAACATAGCAAATTACGGTGAAGAGTACCGGAAAGATGAAGTCAATCCCATTAATGTGCTGTTTCATGGATATGGTCACTATGATATATTGGAGACAACCCCAGGTCAAAGTTACAAGAAAGTGGACTTGTAGAAATTGATGTGGTTTTTTAAATTTTTACATGCTTTGGATCAATTCAATCAAAATAAGAGTCTGTCTCAACTTCAATGGATTCGCCAGTCGCAAGCTCTGTTTGAGCGACATAGTTGCAAACTTTTTGTAGGCTCCAGGATTTTTATGACTATTTTTGAATTATAGATCAATACAACAAGAAATTTTTCTGGGTATCTTTTGATGTGCTTTTCTTTGAACTTTTTTACCATAAAAGCCGCCGTTCTCCCCCGTCAATAGTATATTTGAGTCTCACCATTTCACTCCTATGGTAGGATTTTTTTCGGCTTTGTAGTTACCAATCTCAGCTGACAAATATGGTTTGGAACATAGAGGAGCAGTTTGGGATTTTTCCAAGCTACCAGAGTCTCCCTTCACTTTGTGTTGGTACTCTACTATCAGAAAGCGATTTTCTGTGAAGAATTTTTCTCTGCTTTTCCTGGCATTTTGTGCTGTAATATGGAATTAAATTGTATTTTATTTATTGATTGAAAATGTCATTAAATTAAGGTTTGCTTCGTCGTGGCTCACATAAATGTCTCTTGTAGCTTCCCCTAAGATAGATAACACGATCGCATATGATCTTTCGTCAGCATCCATTAGTTGGGCTAGCAGTTATCCCATCTTTGTATGCACGCTGATGCCTTCAGAACTTTGCCTTTGGTGTGGTCTTGGCCACAGTCAGTCTGTTCGCTTTTCTCCGCTGGAATCTCTCTCCTCGGCACTTTATTAATGTTCTTAGGTTGCCAGAAAACTACATCGAGGTCTGTTACTCTTCTCCCATTTCCTGAAATAAGCTTTAATTGTTAATGACGTTTTCATACAAACATATAATATTAAATTAAGATGGTTGACCGGATTCTGGGTGGATCCTTCAATGTTCTACTCAACCAGGAGCTTGGCCGGAATGGTTTCTACAAAACTAGAAGTTTGAAATGCTCAGACGGTTTTGAAGTCAGGTATTTTCAGCTTATTTCTACGTTGTGCACTTTTGGAGTTTATGTTCATCGGAAAGATAGCATAAAAAAATTTCATGGAAGAGATTGAGAGTGAGAATAGCCAATTTTTCCATACATACAAAATGGATGTCACCTCACTATTCATCCTCGGCCTCCTGGCAGTGTCAAGCAGAGTCTCTGGTTCATAAACTTACCTTTATTTTAGAGCCACCATTCTTTTTCCTTGGTTGATCGAAATTATTGCTTCGGTTGGGTGGGTTTACCATTAAGAGACTGATGGGAGTACATTTCTAGGCCTGGAAAAGGCAGGCGTGAGGCACGGTGGATGAAGTTAAGAACAGATTCGAGATCCAACCAAGAATGGCTCCATGAAAAAGAGAAAAAAGTCACTGTTCGCAGAGGACTTTTTGTTGGTTTAGGATGCCAAAAACCTGACACTGGTGTTTCCCCTTCAATGTGTTGGGTTTCTATCCAAGGTTTCATCATTCGAGCAGATGAAAACAAAACCAGCGAAACAAGTTATTGCCATTGACAATATTTTTGCACATACAATCACTGCGCAAATGCATCGGCTCAGTGGAGAAAGAACGCCGAGGACGCAGTATTGAATTGTAAATAAAAAGAAAGACAAATTCAAACGAAATGGCTGAAGGAAAAGTACAGGTGAGTTAATAGCTCACAGCTTTTTAATGAGAAGATTCACTCCATGTTCAGGTTCTATGACCAACCTAAGAGCTGGGGCGTGAATGTATTTGGGTGATATAGTAAAGGAGAAATTGGAAACGATCGTTGCGATGAGGATTTTGAGTTCCGCCATGGCAAAATGCTGTCCGAGACATGTCCGTGGCCCAACACCAAAGGGCAAGTAAACATGAGGATGCTTGCAGGCGCCACTGACCCCATCGGCAAACCTCTCAGGATTGAACTTGTCAGCGTCAGATCCCCATATTTCAGGGTCTTGGTGTAGGTTTACAATCAAGGTCCAAACGTTGACACCCTTGGGCACAAAAATGTCTCCAAATTTCATGTCCTGTAATGCCTCCCTGGATATCACACAAACTGGAGGGTAGAGGCGCAGAGATTCATGAATCACCATCGTCAACTGCAATCAATCATTAAAATAGTTAAAAGTAACCGGAGAGATGACTCAATCGGAAGGGCTAGCATAGAAGATAGCACTCACGGTTTTCATCTTGCGAACCATGTCAGCATCAGGCATTTGCCCCCCACAGACCTCAAGCACCTCTGCTCGAACTCTATCTTGCCATTCAGGATTTGATCCCAAAAGCATCATTGTCCATGTTGCAGTGACTGAAGTTGTTTCATAGCCAGCCAAGTATATGTTCTTGCAATTGTCAACAACGAAACGGTCCATTTCAGCTTGGCTGCTCTCAATATCCTTGGCTCCTTTCAGGATTATTTCTAACAGGTCCTTTGATGTTTGTTCCTTTTCTTCCTTCACTTCCTTCAAAATTAAAGCACGCACTTCTTTCTCTAATCTCCAAACTTCTCTGTTGCTCTTAGTTGGCAGAGCCCTGAAAAATCACAAAGTTAACCCTTGTTCTTAAGTGCTTAACTTTTTGATAAATTTGAATATAAAAAACTGAAGCTGTAAAGTTGTGTACCTCAAAATGGGAATCCCAGATGACAAAGCTTTCTTTGACATAGCTCCTTGAAGAGCTCTAAGCTTGAGGAATATCTCTTCCCCTTTGGCATAATTACTCCCAAAACATGCTTTTGAAATCACATCTCCAGAGAAGCTTCTCATGTCTTCATCAACGTTGATGTCCACAACTCCTCCCTCACTTTCAATCCTTTTAGTCCACGAATCAACTACTATATTCGAGGATTCGACCATGATGCTCATGAAATTCTACAAAAGTTGGACCATTGTTAAAATAGCAAGAAATTGTAGATGTGTGCGTGCGTGCATGTCTGAGCTCGCGCGCTCATGGATGCCAATGATTGAAGCACATTTTACCTTGACATTCTCCATGTAAAATTCAGGAGCAAGGATCTTTCTCTGATGTGCCCATATTGCACCACTTGAGGTCAGAATACCTTGGCCAAGCAGAGGACCGCGCTCTTTTACTTGGTAAGAAGGCTTCCCCAAGTCTAAGGAAGTGCAGATGCTGATTTCCTTCACCGCATCAGGATGGTTCATATGCAATATCTGTATGTTCCCAAGCGAGAACATGAATGTTGAACCTGAAAAATGAAAGTAATTAGACTCTCTTCAATTGAAATGATATGATTTCAACGTAATTAAACATGGTGTGTTGGAGTTAAAAATGAGAGATTTAAGAGTAGATCTATACCATATTTCTTGCTCCATTGCTCGAAGAATGAGAAGGGAGTGTTGGAAGAATTATGACTTATCACTTGTTCTCCTTCCCGTGATGCTTTTGAGACCTTAGATTGAGCCTTCTTAATGTCCCGTATGTTTCCAAGCAAAAAAGCAGGCGGTGGACCTCGGATACCTTGCTCTCGTAGCTTCGAACGAAGCCTTTCTGGCCTGAATATTAGAGCATCACACATCCGTATGACAATGCCGACAAGGCCGATAAGAGCAACGGCAACTGTGACCTTGGGCAGCAGCAGCAGCAGCTCCATGTTTTCCCCCCCTGTCTTCCAAACAGCAACCGTGCAAGTACTTTTCTCCCTGATGCAAGCTTACTTGTACATTTAGTTGCCTTGGACATCTCAGATATCAAGCTATATATTCCAGATTAAAATAATCTGAAAGAAGAGTCCTAATTTGCAACGTAGGTATGAAATTCTAGTCTTTTTTGGATTATGAATGTTAACTTGAGCTGTATATACCTCAGAGAAGCACAAGAGAGAATATTGCCAATAAGACAACAACAGGAATTGCCCAGCATGTAAACCATGTTGTGGCCTTTTGGATTGATAAGGAGGCTGCTTGGCTCCTCGGTTGGTTTGTCCTGGACCTCAGGATGATCCCCGCCTAAAAGCCTATGACCAATACTAGTCTAGCGCTATCTGCTATATCTATTTCTTGAAATTTTATGATCTGTTTATAAATATATTAAAATAATATATTTTAATTTTTAAAAATTATTTTTATTCTCACATATAAAAATGATTAAAAACATTAAAAAAAATTAATATAAAACAAAAAAAACTAAACATCAATTTTTTTGCGCATAGTAATTTCCAATACTCCAAATATTAGACGTTATGTTTTTGGCATTTGTCTAAGGTAATGTTTGGGAACGCGGTTGAAACCGGCGTTCCCAAAAAATTCAAAAATTTTTATTTTTTTGTTAAAATTTAATACGGTTTGTACCTTTTGAATCGTTTTGATGTGCTGATGTTAAAAATAATTTTTAAAAAATAAAAAAATATCATTAATATGTATTTCAGTATGAAAAGTTATTTAAAAACAATCGTTACCATACTATCAAATATGCTATAAGTTGGCTTTTGCTATCAATGTGTAATCATGTTTTTTTTGGATTTTTGCTAAGTTGGTATCAACCCTCTTTTTCTCTCTCTCTCTCTTTTATTGAGAACATGCAATTGCAGAAGCTCCTTGGTGCTGTGAACCTCCATCAATAATGGTAAAGTAAATATTCACAGCGACTTATAAGAAAAAAGATTAATGATGAGATAAGGATGAGGAGGTTTTTTATTTATATATATATGTCCATGCCAAATGCATATTGGAGTTTTGCAGGAAGGGATGATGATGCCGCGATGTTTTGCATGCTAGCTTTTTCAATGCTTCTGTTTTGACGAAAATGACGAATTTGTACAAAAACCCTTTAATCTTAACGAAAGTAGCACCACCAAATAAAAACCTTTTATTAATGGGAGTTCATTCGTGTCAATTTTAAACTCATTAATTAGCTGATTTTGATTGTTTAACGAAAATAGCACCAACCCTTTATTAAAGGGAGTTCATTCTACTAAAAACTTTAAATATTTTAATTTTATTTTGTGTTTAAAAATTATTTTTGTAATTAAAATGTTGTTTGAAAGGCTACAATAATTATTTTAGTTGTATTTGATATCACAACTCGATTCTTGAATCTATAATTGGTACATAGACAAGATCTTCCTTTAAAGTTTCATATCTATACGAATCTAAACTTACACACGGATTAATCATTTAAATAACTCAATCAGAATTCAATGCAACACCAATAACAAAACTAACTTTGTAATATAGTTTGATTATTTTAATATAAAAATTAACATAAATTCATAGTTGTTGAGCTCTAATTAGACATAGAGAAAAAAAATACTAATTACAAATTTTTTTTTTTTTGAAAGTCTAACAAAAATAACCTGCTAACAAGTTATATGCTTGAAAAAGATAAATAACATAGCTATACATAACCTAAGTGTAAACCTTACATTTAAAATTATTTTCTCTAATTCTCATTTCTTACTTTTATCTTTCATTCTTTTTCTCTCACAGTTTTATCACTGAGACTTCAGATCTTTTTTTTTTCTTTTTCTTTTTCTATTTTTATTTTTATCCATTAACTTTTTATTTAATTACTACAATACTTTTTATTTACTTATACCTATTGTCTAAGTTTTCTTGGTTATCTTTTCCTATTAATTCTTTTTTATTTCTTTCAAAACATCTAATTCAAGGTTGATTTAGGGGTTATGAGACTAGAGTTTCAATGATGATAGTGATAAAAAAAATATTCTAATCCAAAAATACATCATAATTCATGTAATAAAAAAGAAGAATATATATTACTATTTTAAAGGAGGTCAATTTAAACAAAAATAAAAGAAAAAAAATTCCTTATTTAAACGACTAACAATTCAAGAGTATCATTATGGATTCGTGACCTAAAATACAGGGAGACTTGCAAAAAAAAAAAAATCGAAAACTTAGGATTTGTGAGAGGAGAGAAGAAAATAAGGGGCCCTTATATATGAGTGCATCAACAAAAAGAGAGAGCTGTGATTCACGAGTTTTTAAACATATCTAAACAATAAGTAAAATACCATTCTGCTAGTCAACGTGCAAGCTGGTTTGCCCGAGAGGTTAAGGGGGAAGACTTAAGATCTTCTGTACATAAGTACGCATGGGTTCGAACCCCATAGCCAGCATTTCTTTTTATTGTTAATTTTCATATCTTTCAATAAAAATTTTGCTTTTTTTTTTTTGTTTAATTAGAGGGAAAAAGAAAAGAAAAGAAATGTGATACATTGTGGATGATTGCTCAAACGATAAAAAATAGAAAGGGTATACATAAATTGCGAAAATCTTTTATTTCAACTATAGATTCCTTGCCCATCTGCAATATTATTATCAAGACAAAATTCAAACTTTGTATTTCAAATCATCAACCCTTACAAAGATGTCTACATTCATGGGAGCACAACGTATATGCTACTATATGCTACTATTATATCTACCAATTTACTCTTTCCTTGTTATTTTGTACCCTGAAAATAACAACAGATCACAATGGTTTTTGTGAAAAGAAATCGAAAATACAGCATCCCTTATGTTCAACAAGAAAAGAATGACCAGCCTTTTTACTTCAATAGCCTGCAACAAACAGAAACAAAAAAAAAAAACTGTCCCTGATGGAATCACAATGCTGTTGTTTCTTGGAGACAAGAAAGATTCTTGCTAAGAGCGGGGGACAAAGGTGCCAATGTAACCAAATCCTGCAATGAAGAAGGCAATGGATTGGAGGAAGAGGAATATGTAATATCTGTTCTTTCCAAAGGCAAAATCATAGCATCCACAGAAGAAGAGATAGGCTCCAGCACAGAGTTCTAGCAAATGTAATCTGGTAACATTCAACCATCAAGAAAACAACATCAGACTTCATCTCAGAATCATTAAAAACTGGTTCCTGATAACCTCATATGGAATCTTGAATGTTAAGCTTACCTTTCTCCGATCCTAATCCGCGGTTTCTTGGTAGCTTTAGCAGGTAATTTGGCCTTAAGAGCATCTCCTAATTTTTCAGTGACAACCCATTCATTCACTCTTCCTGCCTCCAGAAGACCTATGAATGTCGCCTTTGTCCGGTGCAGAGACATAACATTCTCAAATAGGATCCAGAAAACCATCAGATGGAGTGATCTGCAAGATTATGCAGTTTTGAAAGCATTAGAAACTATCAGTTTTACAAAACTGGACTCTAAGAAAGTTTGGTTAACCCTAGGATGAGATGGATGGATGGACAGACCTAGGGGTTCCAACAGCATTGAGGAGAGTTACAACTGAAGGAATGTAGACAGCTCCCCATTTAGGAACAGTTACTTCAGGAAACAGAACAGTTGCAGGCAAAACAACACAGTAGAATAAAAACGTGACAATATGTGCCACAATCTTGCGGACGAAGAAGAAACTGTAGATCACATAACATTTCTTCCACACTGACACTTTCTGCAGTAAATAGTATGCTAATTCGTCAAAAATGGAAGATGGACCAACAATTTGATCAAATCTTCTATATTCTTAATTGCCAGATCAAAGAGGGTGTAATAAAAGAGCATACCTTGTTTTTTACTATTTCTATAGCCATTTTCCTGAAGAGATTTGCTGGCCCACAAGACCATCTATGTTGCTGATATCGATATGCTTTGAAAGTGCTTGGCAATTCATTTTTCACCTAAAAAATGCAAAAAGACAACCAAGTTTTAGCTAGGAGCACATGGAATTGATAGTAAATTTTTTAGCTTATTATCTTTTATTAACACGTGGCAGAGGATATCGAGTGCAAAGACTATTCACAAATTCAAAATCTAACAACTACCAAGCCAGCTGGGAAGGCTGGTGGCTAATAAAAAATTGGTGGGTTTTTTTTATTTGTATTTCCGTTTACGAAAGTCAGGGGGCTGAAAATGATACCTTGAGGTCACCAACATAAACAAACTTCCAGCCTTGGAGGCTAGCCCTGACAGCCAAATCCATGTCCTCTACCGTTGTTCGAGCCTTCCACCCTCCAGCTTCATTGACTGCTGAAATTCTCCACACACCAGCAGTACCTGTACCCAATTTCCATATTTGTATCAATCTGTCTAAGACATTCATGGCACATTAAGAAAAAACCCAAACCAATTTAGTGCTTTGTTAATATGGGTTTTACCATTGAATCCAAAGAAAGCGTAGGTAGCAGACCCCACTTCTTGTTCCACAGTGAAATGGTAATCCAATGACATCTCTTGCATCCTTGTCATTAAGCACTCATCAGAATTGACTACAAAATCGCCCCAAAAAGGGAATAATCAGATCAACGTTCAAATATTTAGTGGACCTCAAGGATTAAATTCATTAAGTATGTTTAAAGTTACTGGTCAAGATTACCGAATTTCCAGCGAGCTTGAACAAGAGCAATTTCAGGATTGTGAGCTAGAAATGGTATGGTGCGCCAAAGAAAGTCAGGTTCAGGCTGAAAATCAGCGTCGAATATGGCCACGTAATCACATTCTTTAACATAGCTGTGCTTCATGCCTTCTTTGAGAGCTCCTGCCTTGTATCCATTCCTGCTGTCCCTGATCTCATACTTTATATTGATGCCTTTGCTTGCCCATCTCTGACATTCTACTTCCACCATGCTCTGCGCCCACGCGCGCACACACGCTTTTAAGTATAATTTACTTTGAACACAAACATAAATCCTTTAGCAAACTACAAGGTGAGTTAGAGGTAGAAATTAACCTTGATGGCAGGGTCTGTTGAGTCATCAAGAACTTGGATTATGATCCGGTCGGACGGCCAAGAAAGCCCACAGGCAGCTCCAATAGACAACTGATAAACCTGAAAGCAATGGAACAGTAGAGATTAGAATACAGTAACACAATAAACAAAAAGCAACAGTAACACAAAATGACAAGAACATTAGAAAAAGTACCTCCTTTTCATTGTACATTGGAACTTGCACCAGAACCATAGGATAAGCTGAGTTGCCAAGCTCAATATCATCCTTTATAGGCTCCCATTTGTAGCTCTTATTTGGTTTTTTCCCAAACAACTTCACAAAAACTATAACAACCCCCATGTACACTCGTTCAATGAAAAGCATTATTGACATGCCCAAACACACTACCACCAATAACTTCAAGACCGGCACGATCAATGGTTCCATTATTACTTGCCAAATCAATCCAAGTTGGCCGGTAACACCATCCCGACCGGCAGGAAAAATGTTACTAGCAGATGATAAACGATCCATTGGACTAATTAGGACTGATACAATAAAGGGTTCAAGGAAGGCTCAAAAGGATGCGACACTAAGTGTCTCTGTGTGTGCTTGGTTATATAGAGGAGGACCCCTTTGCGAAAAGATCAAGAATGACTCAATTCCTTTTGCTTTCGAGTTACGTTTAGGCAATGTGGAAGAGAGATAACTGGCAAGATGGGCTCGTGCCAGTCACTTGATTGTTGAAGCAGCTGTCACTCCATTGCAGAAGTAGACCCACTAGTCATATATGATCATGCACAAACAGTAGATTGATCTTTCGAAGGAAGCCAAGAAAGACCACAAGAGGATTATAGGGCAATGTGGAAAGAAACAGCAATACAAAAGGCTTACAAGACCCCCCCCCCCTTTTTTTTTTTCAGAGAAGAGAATATTCTGACCAAGTCTAGTATTCCCTTCTCTGCTCTGTGTTAAGAGAAGAGAGGCCCTGGTGGTGTTAAAGCTAAATGCGTAGTGCTTAAATATATTATAAGAAGTGATAAAACAACAAATAATCAAATGGAAAAGGACTGGTAATCTGATGCCAACAAAGAAATTCAGATTCTAGGTGTTTGTCTTGCAAAATGTTTTTAATATTAATTTATGAGGCAGCACCTATCTTCATTGACAAACCATCAAGCGCATAATTTAGTCCATTTCTTTAAGTTTGTAACTAACTCAAATGAGTTTAGCTCTCACTTTCATTCCCATGACATTGCTAACTCTAAGGTGAGAATTTTCAGATTTATTTTAATTTTATGGCCTCTATTATCGATGAATGTTATTTTTTTTTTGTTTTTAATATTGGACTGTTTTTTTATGCATCAAAGGTCAATAATTTATGTTTTAATATGAAGGACTTCGATAAGATTAGATCAATTTAAACAATATATTAACAAAAAATCTCATAAGCACTTCTCTTTAAATTTAAACTCCAAATGATAACGCAAAGCAAACTAGTTTAGATTCGCTGTGTGTTTAGTATATTGCCAACAAAAACTAGTACTGCAACACTAAAATGGGCACTCAAATTTGAAATAACATGTAAATCAGATTTGTTTAATTACCTCCCAATAAAACCTCAGGATGTAAATATTTATGAAATATATACATAAAAGCGATAAAATAAGTTCAATGTGGTACTTTACACAGTCAGGAAATACTATTTCTTTCCATCCCATGTCACATTCAACCTCCTTTTGACAAGCATGTCTATGCCAAAGAAAAAGAATTGAAGACTGGATTTGGTTGGTGCCAGTTCATGTTTTGGGCACCCCGTGTTTTACGTACTTGGTTGCTTGGGGTTTGGAAATCATCATTGTAAGGAGAATTTTTTGTCCAGCTTGTCTGTTGCTGTGCGCCCCGTCACTAATTTGATCGCCAAGCATTCATGGGACCATACTGTTAATTCCCCTTTCATGATCCATGCATCTCCGATGACCAAAATCATCAAATGATTGTTCCTATCATGATGCATGTGTTCTTGTTCGCTGTATAATATCTCAATGATCACTGGTGAGATTGGATATTAGCTAGAGGTAAATCATTCTCAATATAGCAGAAAAGCCTTGGCCTACCACTTACTTTAGATCTTTGACGCATCTTTTTCCTTCTTCTTGGTCGATTTTTGAAGGGCAATTAGCCCAATCTTTGTAGATGTTAAAAAGAGACTGGATGCGTGTGTGATGTCACCTGTAGTAAAAATGACGAGGATCAAGAAATGGGGGATGTGCGATCAATGACAGGTCAGTATCACCTTCTTCCCACTCGGCAGAAGAACAAAATTTAAGCAAGCTAAGTCGCTTCACCGACTCTAATGGAGCAGTAGTTGGATACACTGGGGGGATTAAGAGAATAATTGATAAAAATGACAAGGGGTATAGGTTAATTACGCTTGTTCTACATTTTATTAATTTAAATGTCTAATGCTGTCAGTAATAAAACCTTGTTTATTCGTAAAAAAAAAACAAAACCAGTTCATGGTGGTGAGGCTTTCATTTCTAGATTCCTTATCGTCAAGAAAGGGCTGGCTTATATCTCCATCCATCATCTAATGTCAACTTTATTTGCGAAATAGAATAATACTAGACGTCCCCGTGCCCTATGCTACAGGCTCATATATATTTTTTTAAAAAAACTATCATGATAACTCGAGAAAAAAATAGCATAATTTAATTTATAGTCAAGAAATATAGAATAATGAAAATAGATAAAAACAAAATACAAATATGGCCCAAGTCAACACCAAGAGTACAAGATGAGGATAACCTGATGGAAAATAAATTGAAGAAAACTAAAAAACTATATTTTTTTTAAATATCAATGTTAAATGATGAGATAGAAAAAAATATCAACTCATGTTAACTTTTCAAATCCATGACTCAAGTTTAGGCCGGAAGCATCATATGTGAAAAAACATCGAAGCTCAATCCCCAACCAATTAAATAGTGAAGGATGAAAATGAAAAAAATATTAATTATATAAAAGGATAAAAATAAAAAAATAACAATTAAAAGAATAAAGATCAAAATTAAAATAAAAAAAATAAATCATAGAAAAACTATGAATTTTTGATTGAATGGTGAAATTGAAAAGAAAAATCATTTTAATAAAAGAATCAAAAGAATGAGTACCAAAATAAAAAAATATATATATCATAAACTTTAATTGAATGATAAAATTAAAAATAAATAAAAATTGTATAAAAGGTTGAAGAAAAATTTAGAAACCAAGAGAATAAGGACTGAAGTTGATCAATAATTAAGAGGATAACTCTAAATTTTTGAATGACTAGTGCGATTTTTTAGAGGAGAAGAGAGAAAATATAAAACAGTCTTGCCAACGATAATTCATCATGTTGTCGCCCCACCAGGAAAAATAAGTCGCAACTTTTCCAATGATATGATAGAAGAACATCTTTAGACACCGATAGGCGTAACATGGGCCGCCTAAAAGCCAAGGATGTCTTTCATAGAGTGACACGTGCATTCCACATGACAATCACTTTTTTATTTCAATAATATTTTATGTTTATTAATAAACCAAATTACCATAGACCAACTTGATAATAATAAAAATAATCAGGTTAAGAAGATGAAAAATCTCTTAATACAAGCTTTAAATTTTTTTTTTTTAAAGACAGTTGAGTCATTTTATTATGTTTAAAAAAAAAAACAAAAAAGTCCTTAAATGTTAATTTCAAAGTTTTTATTTTTAGAGGTAAACTAGTAATTTCACCGTGCTTTATATATATATATATATATATATATATATATATATATATATAATTTACTCTTTATCACTCTAGTAATTATCAACAAGTCTTGTAATTAAACATATCAAAATATCGCGAGAGCAAGTCCATTGATTTTTTCCAAGAAAAACAAAATAATAATTACTAAATACTAAAATATGTGTTTACGGGTGCATTGAATATCCCTTCATAAATTCAAGCTCGAATGATTTAATATATCTTCTTAACAAATACAATCAACGGTTCTTAAAACGATATAAATAATTGTAGTTGATTGTTAATAATTGCAGCACACATAAGAAACAAACTGCCCCATAAACAATCAATGCACTGTTCTTGAACGAGACAAATGATCTACCTAATAAGGTTTTGTTAATACTTAATACCAGTCTGCTTGCAAGTTGTTTCCTTTGCACTATAGTTTTATATATTAAAGGTAAACTTTAAAATATATAGAAAATCAATTAATTGACAGTTCAACCTTGGGATCTCTTTAATAATTAAGGAAAGAATATGCTATGAACCGGTAGGAGGCTTCTTAATGAAGCTTGAAAGGCCGACGTACAGCGGCACTCAACGCCGACAGGAAGATATTAACACATGGCAAATGCGAAGGTTCATGGTGATGAGGAGGGGCACCAAGCAGGCACATTTAATTAGATTTTATTTATTTAAATATATAATTCTATAGACTCTTGCTCTTAATCATTCAAGAATCAAATAGGTTGTTTAAACAGCTATTTTGGGGTCCAAACGCAAAAGGTGACTAGCTTATAGAATTTCTAAAAAAAAAAAAAAAACTGATAAACTTGAAAAAACAATAATATTAATAATGACCACACGCAATGGTTCCAGATTCCTTCTTTCGTTGTACCAGTGAGATCTCTGTATATAGTTTATTTATTTATTTAAATATATAATTATATATACTCTTGCTCTTAATCATTCAAGAATCAAAAAGTTAGAGCCATGATTGCATGAGACCAAGAAGATTTGTACTGGAAAAGGAAAAGCAAGAGAATCATAAATGGACGTCAATTACCATAAAAACTATCTCAACATATATAGTCCTACGTTAATGTATATATTATATTGGGAAAACATTATTAATTAAAAAACCATAAATTGTTAGCAAAAATATTATACTAATTTCAAGTCAATGGGAACAACTGTTACATTGGTTAGCTAATCTTGCAAGACAAGGCATCGTTTTCGGGCCTCTGCAGTCCAAATAAAGAAAAGCTTTAATATTGCAAGGAGCGAGGTTATCTGGGTGAATTGAAGGCATATCTGGGTAAACCTTGGAAGATAAGAATAGAATGATTGGGAGATGGGAGGAGGTGCGATGTCTAGCTCAAACGAACAAGGATCGATGACATGAGAGAGAGCAAGATGAAGAGATATAACCGAAGCGTCATTAAGAAATTCATGTATTTTTTTTTCTTTTAGGTTTTGGGAGTGTGATGGTTGCTAAAACATCATTTTTATGTTCTAGTATTTGTTTCTCATCATACCCCACTACTGCCTACCAACCACCCCCTCCCCAGAAGATACCATACCGTCCGTCAACATATCTGGTCCAAAAGCTTGCGCTTCAAAATGTGAAGACGACAGGAAAGTCCAGCCTGCCGGCCACCTCAAGCTCTCATCAGCATTTCTTTCTCAAAAAATAAGAAAGAAAAAAACCTGTTTGCGCGCGCCTTTTCGAAACCTTTACTCTCTTTTTTTATATAAAATCTCAAATACATGAGCAGCTCCCATTGTTTATTGGGCCATGCATACAGTCATGGATCCTCATGCCGTTTTCATTATTAACGTCTTTCAAGTTAACCACGAGACTGATCATTGATGAAGTTTTGGTTTTCACAGTATCTGAACTGAAATCCAATCCAAACCATATCAGATCTAAAACATGCATGTATATATATATATATATATTATATATATATACAAACTTGAAAAAGACGAAACAAGCTCAGAACATCAACATCTGCTCTGTGTATGAGAAAACTCCTATGGTGTTTTTAGTTGTTACGTGTTATCCATGGAATACGCGGTCTTGGAATGTCATAAAATTTGCTTGTTTTTTACATGACTACTGATCACTTGGTGACGGAGGCCAGTTAACGCCTGACTTGACCTTGTAGGGTTGTGCCAGGAACTGCAACAAAAAACTAAAAGAAAACAAAAACTTTGGTTAGCGTATGCATGTGGTACAATGGAGTCAACTCGAAACTGGTTTTGCATGTGACAGATGACATTAAATTTCTACCATATTCCAACCTACCATCAACAATTTGCATTTAAAATCAGATAAACGCATCATTGGCAAGCCAAAATAGTGTCGAAGGAATCTTGAGTGTGAAAAACGATAGTGGTATATATTCTGGAGACTAAACTGTGACATCATTCTGTTAGGTGACCACCAAGAGAATGAAAGACAACTCAAAGAAACTAAAACGTTCACAAATTTTCACTAACACAGCCATTCTGGCTTGCTATACCATGTATGGAACCAGAAATAACTCAGGCTCCCATCTATATTATCTTCAAAACCACTGCGAGGATGTTGCACATTATAAATTATCACCATTTGCGAGACCCGTCCAGGATAGAAACTTGGTACTGACAATGCAGTCGTTGCTTCTGGTGAAGACATTCTAGGATCTATAAAGAATGGGGATGAAGTAATGATGAGCAAAAATTGAAGCTTCATGATTCCAACATGGATGATGTGAGATACAAGTTTCACAAGGCATCAGGCACTGCCTGCCCACATTGCTCAAGAATTTTGTTAAGTGGTCCAGCTATTGGTGCATCTTCTGTGGTTAAAAAGCTATGGGAGACGCCATTGATAGTGTGCCTGGCCATTCTTGCGAGGATTTGAACATAATTATCAATTGACTGAACAAAACTGGGAAAGATTACAGTTTCGTAGAAAGCTAAATCAGTAGTAGGATGTGCTCCACATTGATCACGGAGACCAGAGGTTTCCTTCTGACATTCATATCCAGGCTGAACAAAGCAATCAAAAATAAGTTATAAGAGCCCAAGACTAGAAGAACTTTGTGCCGAAGAGCAACCTTAGAAGTGGTAGCAAACAGGATAAATCAAGCTACCCAATTCTGTTCCACGAACCCAATTTGAAGTTTAAATCTAAAACCAGAATAGGAGAAGCTTAGCAGAAAATCAGCTTGCTTTTATAAGATGGTATTTATAACATGTATCACCGTAGTAATTCTTATTACATTATTCCATAATAGCCTGATTTCTAACATTTATATACTGTAGTACCATCCAAACTTTTGTCTGCCTTCTATCCTCTAACATCCCATTTGCTGCTTGAGTCTCAAAATAAGAAACGTGTCAGCACCAACATTTCAGTTGAAGATGAGAAAAATAATAAGAAATGAAAAGGCTCGCAGAAACAAAACTACTGGAGAAAAGAATAGTTAACAGGCATAGATAAAGTATTGACCTGTTATCAACATCTGAAATATTGTGATTTGAGCCAGTAGAGACAGTATAACCATTGATTTTGAGCATCTTAACTAAATTGAAAGAGTTGCTATCATTTCCAACAACATATAGCACCTTTAAGGGTTGAGAGGCGAGTTGGCTGTCACAAGCATGATTCAAAACTTGGATTCCCTGTAAAAAAGTCACAAACATCAAGGACACTGCCAGTGAATACATTATCATACTATATTATTTCGCTATATTTTATACAGTATAGACTTTGCACAACAAGAACTTTAGGAAATGCTATAGTTCATGGTAATGGACTTTGAAGCACATCGAGCCAGAATCTGGTTGCAGGTGTGATAACCTGCTCCATTTACAAATATTCACATAAAAAGTAGAAAGCAGATATCTAGATATTGAGATATAAATACCTTTATAAGTCTCATTTCATCAGAAGTGCACACATTTGTTGTTTGCACAACGCATGCACTCTGACTGGGAATAGACAGATTGAGAGACAATCAACAAGTGATCCCAGGAGAAGATTCTGTAAAGCCAGAACGCATGAACCATTAAGGAAATTGTTGACAACCACAGCCCGGGGACAGACAGAAATAGATTGCCTAATGGATTTAAGAGCATCAAGACAACCGCCTTTATAAAGAGATTCCAATCCATCAACAACCTATCTTATCACAAAATCAATAAAACAGGAATAAACAATAGATCCCAAAAATCTTTTTTAAGAGATATATTTAAGCGTGGAAGACATAAGAAATCATCAAATTCCAAACAGCTGATCGTCACAATGGCTCAAAACACAGAAAATGCAGCACACAGAAACCACTCAATGCACTTGATGTGCATAGTTCCACCATATTTCATAATCCTTACTGGAGAGGACTGCTATGCTACTTCACATTACCCACTCAACACACTAGTTATGCATAGTGCAATCATATTCCACTATCCTTACTAGACTGCTATGCTACTGTATTTTGTAATCCAGTCAGACAGGTCCAAAGTTGTTAGAAATAAGGGGAGACAAGAAAGTGACTCACGTCTATTTTATGAAGGACCATCTGTAAACAACTTTCAGAAACCTTTGAGTCAATCACAGAAAATGTACCAATTCAAAGCAGCACAAGCTTTCATGAGGAGAATTGTAATGTAATGTGTGTGTAAAATGTATGATTATTTCATCTGTAAAATCTAGAGATGAGAAAGCATGACGATAAACTTAGAACAAAAGTTCTGGTACTATAAAAGCTTAAAACATTACCAGAAAGGAGAACCCTGATAAATCCATAGTCTTCAGGGAATCAAGCTCCAAAAGTTTCTCAGGTGTGGACACAAGAAATTCAGGTTCACAACTTGCCAAACTATATAGGAGGCGAGAACTTTTAGTGAGAACAGAAAAGCAGTGATTTTAATTTTTTATTTATTTACAAGAGCATTCATGCACAAGAGAAAGAGAGTTTACCATTCCTGTCATCGAATGGATCATTTGGAGTAGGAAGGCTAAAACACATCCCCTGCCAATCATTTTTTAACACACTGTAAGTTACACAAATGTTAATTAATATAAAATAATAACACACCAAGTTATTTCCCAAAAGAAAACCCAACAAGCTCATATTTTGCTTGGAAACAAGTCTTAGTTTTCCTAAGGACAACATTTGATATCTCAATCAAAAAACAACAGCAAATGCAAGTGCTTGCAATGCCCCATACCCATAATACACACATCAATCAATCAAACAAACAAACAAACAAGCAAGCAAAACCTCCTTCTACCAATTCCTGATTCTGGTTCAAATTCATAAATCTCCTAACAAGCAACACAAAACACTAAAACCAACAAAAAAAGCAAAACCCACATCACAATTTCTCATCTTTCTCACTCTAAACCATTCAAAACATAAATAAATAAATAACTCAACTTTAATCTCAAAAACTAATCAACAAAGAAATTCTATTTGTGAAAGTGCGAGATGCTGTGTTTGTTGCCTTAAGCTGATTTCTGTAACTCAAGCCAGCGGGATTTTAGTTCTGTCTGTTGAGGTTCTTGTGCGATGATGTTTGAATTTGATGTTTCGCAGTTTATTGAAATCTTGTTTTTTAAATTTATTTTTTTTATTTAAAATTTTAATTTTTAAATTATTTTAATTTATTTTCTAGATGCTTGTCGCGTGCTTGTGGCATACTTGTGTTTTGTTATGAGGTTGTAAAAAATTATAAAAGAAATTATATATAAAAAAACTGTTTCAATTTATAATATTTTTAAGGAAAAAACTACAAAACTAAATTTTTTACCAACTTAATATTAAAAAATTAAAATTAACAAAGAAATTTTTTTAAAAAAATTATAACAAAAAGAAAATCATATATGAAAATACTATAGCAATTTACAGTGTTTCATGATAAAATCTACAATTATAACTCTTAATTAGCATAATATTAAAAATAATAAAATCGATAAAAAATTTTTTTTAAAAAAAATTATAATAAAACAAAACACTTTAGCAATTCACAGTATTTTAAAGAAAAAAACTACAAAGTTAAATTCTCAACCTATTTTATATTTAAAAAAAATCCATAAAAATAATTATAAAATATATATATATATATATATATATATTTGAAAAAAAAGCAAAAAAATATTATTTTTATATATTTTAAAATGAAAAGTATTTAAACTATAATAGCATTATTAAACTCAAAAAATAATAATAAACAAAATATTAAATTAAAAAATACCTTAATGGGCTAGCACTTACTGGGTTGATAAGCAACATTAACTATTAGCTTCGGTGATCTCTAAGGATTTTTTATTGTTTTGAGAAATAAGATTGGGCCTTATGAATCCATCAGTTTTTATTAATCTATAGAAGTCCAAAACAGCTGGTCTACCTTTGTTGGATTTCTAAGGATTTCTTATATTGAATCTTTCTTCGGTTGAAGTGACTGCTTGTCTTCAGGCCAGTAGGTGATGGCTTCTTCTTTTTGGTCCATATTTTGCGTTGATTAAAGGATGGACATCACAAATTGTCAAAGTCATCATCAACGAGCAAAGAAGAAGAAGAAGATTAGCCTCTTAGCTCCTGAGCACCTGAGATTCTATTTACCTAGCCTTGAGGATATAGAGATATGGGAACTCAACCTCCTACTTCCGTGGAAGTATCTGAAAGAGATCGCGAAGAAGGGCCAAGCTCTTCCGAGCAACTTGACGCTGGAGCCTTGTTTGTGCTGAAATCAAGAGGTAACACCAAAACACTGGTACTTTGAGTGACTAAATGCTTAGAATATGATATGGGAAATTAATGTTTGTGTTGCGGTAGGTTCATGGCTGCACTGTGGATACCATTTGACAACATCAATTGTAGCTCCGGCTCTTCTTAGTCTTCCCTACGCACTGTCCTTGATGGGTTGGTTTCCTGGTGTTTTATGCCTGATACTGGCAGCTCTGATAACATTCTATTCCTATAACCTTCTTTCATTAGTTCTTGAGCACCATGCTCGGACAGGGAGGCGTCAGCTTAGGTTCAGGGTCATGGCCGAAGATATATTAGGTATGTAAACAGTATAAGGGTAACTTGTCTCTACAGGCTTAATATTAAGATTCATGTATTGCAGCAAAAATTGATTTTTGTAACGATCAATTGATGGTCTTCTTATAGGACCAGCATGGGGGAGATACTTTGTTGGTCCGATTCAGTTTGGTGTATGCTATGGTTCCGTTATTGCTTGCATTCTTCTTGGGGGGCAGAGTCTCAAGGTCAGTTGACAGTAGTGGTTTATCTAATAAAGGATTGAAAGAGAAAGTTATGATGGTTGGTTTTCTGGTGTAATTCCTCTTCTTGGCAGTTCATTTACTTGCTCTCTACTCCAAAGGGGAGCATGCAGCTGTACGAATTTGTCAGTATTTTTGGCATCCTGATGCTAGTCCTGGCTCAGATTCCATCTTTCCACTCCCTACGGCATATCAGCCTTGTCTCTCTAGTCCTTGCCCTTGCTTACAGTGCTTGTACTACGGCTGGTTCTGTTCATATAGGTAAGAGGGAGAAGGAAAGGAATACATAAAAATTCTTCAAGGATATTGTGTCCTTAATCCATGTTCTATATCCCTTGCAGGAAACTCTAAGAACGCGCCTCCAAAAGACTATTCTATCAATGGAGCTATGCAGAATCGAGTCTTTGGAGCCTTCAATGCTATTTCAATCATTGCTACAACCTACGGAAATGGAATTATTCCAGAAATACAGGTTTTCTTTGATACACAAGGTTTGTTTTTAGATCTGTAAAACGGCAGACATCGGTTCCTGAAAGGACTAATGTCCGCAATGTGTTCTCTTTCTGTTTGTAGGCAACTGTAGCACCTCCGGTCGAGGGGAAAATGTTCAAAGGTCTACTGGTCTGCTATGCTGTCATAATAATGACATTTTTCAGTGTTGCAATCTCTGGATATTGGGCATTTGGCAATCAGACTAAGGGAGTAATTCTAAATAATTTTATGGTTGACGAAAAGCCTTTACTTCCCACTTGGGTTCTCTTGATGATCAATGTTCTCACCCTCTTGCAAGTAGCAGCCGTCAGCGTGGTAAGATCTTCATTGTTGCTAGCTAGAAATGGCAGTCATTGGAGGCCAGTCCTGTTTTGGATGATGATGTCATTAGACACCTGGGTTCTTCTTTGTCACACAGATTTCTAACGAAAAATCTTTATGTTTCTAAGCATTAACACATTTTCAGTTTAGCTACAAGAACAAAGTCAAACCAACTTCAACGCATTATAGCTTCTTTGCAAAGCATTAATCCTTGCAATTACAAATCGGTGGCTTAGAACATTATTCACGGCGATTGCAGAAATCTTGAACTACGCCTCGTGCTGTGATTTAATCAGAATGCTTCTGTTTGTGCAGGTTTACTTGCAGCCAACAAATGATGTGTTTGAACGAAAGTTTGCAGATGCAAAGTTTGATCAGTTCTCCATCCGCAATGTTGTGCCAAGGTTGGTTTCCCGGTCATTATCAGTAATCATAGCCACAGCTATTGCTGCAATGTTTCCTTTCTTCGGAGATATTAATGCAGTGGTCGGAGCATTTGGATTCATTCCTCTAGACTTCATTTTGCCTGTGATATTCTACAATGTGACTTTCAAGCCTTCCAAGAAGGGCTTGATGTTCTGGGGAAACGCATCAATTGCCATAATCTGTTCGGCAGTAGGAGTGTTGGGGGCAATATCCTCAATCCGGCAAATATTTCTCGATGCCAGCACGTATAGCTTGTTTGCTAATGTTTAGTGGTTGCAAGTCGCAACTTTTATTTTTTCTCTTGTGAAAGAATCTACCAAGTTTAATGATCTACCCTCTTTTACAACAAGAAAAGAAACATTGTTGAAACACGGTGCAAGATTAAACAAGTTTGCGTCGCAGCATCTAAAGTGAAAGCTCTTCAAATCCATGATTATTTAGTTATCAAGGCTATTATATATGTCATGTCAAACAACTAGTTAAACTCAAAAACTTAAATGTGAAAATTCAGGAGAACAAGCAACTCCAATCACCATTATTGAAATTCAGGCCTCATGAACTGTTTGGCCTCTGTGTTTCTCCGTAGTAACTACTTCCTGAAGTAGAATTACTAGAATAGTGTCTGCAACCTTCGTTCAGGCAAAGCAATGCTAGCAGATCTGTGAAGGTCTAAACCCTCTCCGGACACATCAGCGGTGGATCTTTTCCAAGTGAACATCGCTAACAAGAGGATGTCATAACTGTACACGTACATCGCCTCCTGTCAAAACGTCGCTTCCCTTGTCATACTCTACAATAGCATAAAAATATGGAAGTTTGAGCGACATAACAGCAATTTTTACAATAGACTTGTCAGAGAAATATTTTTTTCTGAACAATGAAAGACTAAATTAAGAATCAGAAGAATTATATTTACCTGGAGTTGCATAACCGACTGTTCCTCTTAATCCAATAAATTAAGTTTGTTTGACCAGCATTGTTGGGTTCTTGAAGAAATCTTGCCAGTCCGAAGTCACCTAGATGTGTTGTCATGTCTTGAAGCTGTGATGTGTTGTCATGTCTTGAAGCTGGTGCCTCATGTGTTTTCTTCTGGATCAACAAAACATATACACTTGATAGCACCAAAGTAACACCAGTAATTGATTTCAGCTTCGCTGTAATGGGAGAATCTGCAGTTATTTGACTCATTAACTGTGCACACTGGTGAATGGAATTCAAGGATGCCTCCACAAAGCTTACTGTTTCCCAGTACTGAAGTTAAACTTACATGCTAAGCATATAATAATAATAATAATAATAAAATACTAGCATACATCCATGCTAAGCATATATTTAAATTTATAATTGAAATAAAAATAACTAGCATACATACTAATAATAAAATTAATTATGCTTAAATTAAAACAAAAAAAATACTTACTTATTAGAACACTTTAAAATAATAAATTTTTTGTTGTCGTTAAAGATAAATAATTTGCCCTTAAAAACCTTATTGCTCATCATCAGTTGTGCAATTAAGATGTTTGCAACATACCTCTTAAGTTTCCACCAACATCACCTTGGTTTATACTGACTTCTAAACTAGGTCTTTGAAAAAAAAATTACATAATTCAAGTATCTTTCAACAAGATAAATCTAAACTCTAAATTTATGGAAAAAATCAGAGCATTAAAAAAAACACAAAAAATAAAGTAGGGAAAAATGTGTGAATTTTGAAAAATTCAAATTAGAAACTTTTCTTTTATCCTTTTTTATAGTAAATTTTAGATGCTAAAATGTTAAAGAATTAATAAACATTAATTCTCACTATTATGTTATCAACTTTTTAATTAGCCACAATAAATCAAGAATTAAATCTAGAAATAATGGGGGTTCTTTGAATAGAAAAACCAATAATTTTTTGAGATTAATTTTCAATTAGGATGTTTATTGTATATCTTTCAAGATTTCAATAACACTATTTTGATTTAGATTCACTTTTAAATTAGATCTTTGAACCAAAATTTATGTAACTCAAATATCTCTTAACAAGGTGAATTTAAGTTTTAGATTTTAGAAAAAAAAAAATAAAAGTATATAAAAAAAACACTAAAATAAAATGAGAAGAAGTGTTTAAAATTTGAAAAATTCAAGTTAAAAACTGTTTTTTCATCCTTTTATAGTGAATCTTAAAAATTTAAAAACCGAAGAATTAATAAAAATTAATTATCATTGGAATCAATTTTTAATTAGTCACGATAACCAAGAACTAAATTTTAAAAAATAAAGATTCTTTGAGATTAATTTTTTATTCATTCTAATTAAAATATAATTTCTAAGCCAATTTCATAGAGTAGATTACTCGATGACAATGATGCATCTTTTTTTAGGATTTTTGACATTGAAGTTTTTGCGTTCTGAATTCAAAGTCAGGCTTCAACTTTGACCGTGATGTTATCATATTACACTGAAAGCAACCATTTACAAAAGACCAAAGATTGGTTGAAGTTTCCATGATCTGGTTTTTACCTGGTTGAAGTTAGGCAAGGTTAGCCTAACGTCTGCATCATTAACAGTCAACTTTAGTATAACACGAAGCCCTGACAAAAAGAAAAAGGAAAACGTCACCGAATTCTTTTGCTGGAGTGAATATACAGTGCCGAATTCTTTAAATTTATGATGGTGGAATCATAGCCGCCAAAGATGACCAGTTCTCTAGAGCAGATTGATTGACTGCTTTGTTGTCTTATCTGTTTATATAATTAATTTGTAGATACATAGCAGATACTGCGATCTCCAGTTGCGTAGATACTGTGCGCTGCTCTGGCTCAAAGCACACTAGAGACAAATGGCAACGGTGGTTCCAAACTCCATGAACGTATCAAAAGTAGATAACGAAAGGGGGGTCATTGATTCTTCAACAGAACTTGATGCTGGAGCTTTGTTTGTCCTCCAATCAAGAGGTTAGTTGTTTACACATGATTCTGAGTAGAAACAAATTTATTTTCAAGGAAACAGAGAACAGCTGTAAATTCTGTGTAAAATTGATGTAGGATCTTGGATACACTGTGGATTTCATTTGACAACATCTATCGTCGGTCCGGTGATCTTTAGCCTTCCCTTCGCTCTGGCCTTACTAGGCTGGGTACCTGGAGTTCTAATCTTAACTCTTGCAGCTTTAGTGACTTTCTATGCATACAATCTTCTATCTGCTGTTTTGGAGCACCATGAAAAGCTTGGGAAACGGCAAATTCGATTCCGAGACATGGCTAGAGACATTCTAGGTGATTTACTCACACGTTTAAGAAATGAATTCTCAATTTCTTGGCAGTAACAAACTGCATGTGTTTCATTTTATGGCTAAAATAACCAAAAACAAATGGCGTTCTTGAAGAACAACTAGTGAAAACTACTTGAACGATGATTTAACATGGCAGGACCTGGATGGGGCAAGTTTTTTGTGGGGCCACTTCAATTTTCAATATGCTTTGGTGCTGTTATTGCCTGTACTCTTATTGGAGGGCAGAGCCTGAAGGTTCGTGTTATATTTCTCACAGTGAGATCTCGAAAGGAAAATCAAGAGATGGTTTTCAAAGATTGCATCAAATTGTTTTTCCAGATTTCAATTTCTAGAACACAAAAATTAGCAGGATAAAGAAGAGCTTACCACGCCTTAAAATTGTAGAATTCTGCTGATTTATTTATCTGCATAACAGTTTGGTTTATTCCTCGCAGTTCATTTACTTGCTGTACAACTCAAATGGAACAATGCAGCTGTACCAGTTCATAATTATTTTTGGAGCTGCAACATTATTCTTGGCACAAATGCCATCTTTCCATTCTCTGAGGCATATTAACCTTTTCTCTTTGATCCTTTGTCTTGCTTACAGCGCCTGCGTCGCGGCAGGATCCATACATACAGGTTAGAAAAATCACTAGTCATTATCAGATTTCCCTCTTTACATCCACTCATTTATACAATAATTTTTTATCAGGAAAATCCAAGAACGCACCTTCTAAGGACTATTCCATTAAAGGATCTCAAGAAAACCAGTTTTTCAGTGCTATTAATGCCATTTCGATCATCTCTACCACATATGCAAGTGGAATTATCCCTGAAATACAGGTTTGTTTCGGCTAGCTTCGTGTTAGTAAAGCAGATTACAATATTCTAAATTTTCTCATCCCTTCAGCAAGGAGGTTAGAGACTTGGAAGGAATTTCAAACAGCTCAAAATCTTCTATTTTGCAGGCAACTATAGCCCCCCCAATCAAGGGCAAGATGTTCAAAGGCTTATGCATATGCTATGCTGTCATAGGCAGTACCTATTTCAGTGTTGGCATTTCAGGTTATTGGTCATTTGGCAACCAAGCTCAACCAACAATTCTAGCCAATTTTATGGGTGATGGCCAGCCACTGCTGCCTAGATGGTTTCTTTTGCTAACCAACATCTTCACTCTCATGCAAGTGACTGCTATCGCTCTGGTAAGTCCTTTTCCCTACCATCCATGGCAGAGTTGCATCCTGTTTTCACATGTAACATGGGCTAGCTATTGCAGGTTTACTTGCAACCCACAAACGAAGTTTTCGAAAAATGGTTTGCGGACCCAAAGATGGATCAATTCTCCATCCGCAATGTTGTACCAAGGTTGATTTTTCGATCATTGTCTGTTATAATCGCTACATTTTTGGCTGCCATGCTACCTTTCTTTGGAGACATCATGGCATTGTTTGGAGCATTTGGATGCATTCCTTTGGATTTCATTTTACCAATGGTCTTCTACAATGTCACTTTTAAGCCATCAAAGAAGAGCCTGGTTTTCTGGGGAAACACGATGATAGCTGTAGCATCAACATTGTTGGCGGCAGTAGGAGCAGTGGCTTCTGTTAGACAAATAGTTCTCGATGCCAAGACTTATAGCTTGTTCGCTGACGTATAACATTAGCCATGGACGAGAATTGCTGTGAGCTCATATAGTCTGTTGTCTATCGCAAGTACTGCATTGCTTTCTGCTTTCTTTTAACGAACGGAGATTCTTGGACCAAACCCTTGCATTTGCTGTGAGGGTTGTATCCTTCACAACACAAAACACAAGATTAAAAGTATAAAAATAATGTTTTTGCTGCTCGTATTTTGTTTGTAGTGGTGGATTCCATTACTAAAAGCAAAAACATAAACTTAGAGAAATACACTCTTAAGTCTTCAAAATATCTTTTTTTATGTATTATTATGTGCTCCGTATTTTTAGAATCACCGTAACAATTTTGATCACGGTACGCCCCGATTGTATTTTTTTACTAACATACGTGCCCTAGAAACGTAAAATTAATCTGCTCTCCAACGGTAACTTTTTAATTAAAACGTAAAATATACACAGCTCATATATGTGTGTCAATTGTTACAAAATCGAAGTGTAAAAAATCACAGTTTAATTGCGTGTTTAAAAGTCTTATTCTAATTGTTTTTTAAAATATTTTTCACTTTATAAAAATATATCAATAATATTTTTTTATTTTAAAAAAATTATTTTTAAAATCAACATATCAAAATAATTAGAAAATATAAAAACATATTAATTTAAAAAAATTTCAAATTTTTTCAGAAATATTTTTTAAAACACTCCCAAACAGTAATCAAATTCAAAATTCAGGTTACAAAGCAGGTAAGACTTGAAAAAAAGGCAAAAAACTACTTTTTTTTTTATTTTTAAATTCAAATCAAATTTTATATTAGATCACAGCAAACCATCTTCCTTTTTTATTTTCTTATGAAACCTATCCTAACCTGCTTGTTGACTTGAGCTGGGTTTTAATATCAGTGTTCGAAGACAGTACTTGAGACAACTAGTGATCCAAGACTACACAGAAAGCCGCCAGCCGAAGTGATTGCTGTCAGGCAGAAATGCGAGGACAGGATTCAGCTACAGAATTATCTGCACTTAAAGCTGAAAGACGGGACCTTCGTTTTTTTATAAACTTGATGCAATCATGTTAATTCACATATCTTAAGAATCACGTGATGAGGTAAAGAAACAGTAAGAATATATATACTTAATGTGAAAGGCTTGTTAACATTTTGCTCAAAAAGCAGAAAAGCAACCTCGTGTGTGTGAGATAATGGTTTCTCATTGATGATCATGGGCCGCCATCATCCCTCTTTATAGCTTTTGAATACCTAATTCAACTATATCTTCTTATTTAATCAACATTTTAGACTAGCTATTCACATTCTTGTTTTTTTCCTAATCCAAATCTGAAATGGTAATATGTAAAACATGCTCCAATGAAGAAGATAGCACTTCTAAAAAACTACAATGAAATGATTCTGGGGTCAATAGGGTTTTTATAGTGGGAGGTGTGAAGGTCACTAGGAAATGATTGGTCAAGTTCTTAGCACTCTTCCATTGCTGCAACTAGAGTTGACGAATAATCACACTTGCTTAACTTTCTTCTTTATTGCCATTATAAGATCCACTTAGGCTTTCTGGTTACGCAAGGCATCAATCTTTCTCTTTATTTATCTACATCCATGTCAAAGTGAAATTTAATTTCATGATCTTAAAGTGACGAGATCAACCCAGAATAAACTAATCAAATCAACCCAGAAAAAATATTTTTAAAAAACAACCATGCCCTGTATTACGAAATACACACCTTATGATGTTTTTTTTGTTTTTTGTGTGAGAATCAATGTTTTTTTCATAGCGATAAACTCCAAGATCTGGTTGTATGAAAATTGAACTAGGACTAAAAAGATACGTCTCCTTATTCTAAAATCAATCCCAGAGATACTCCTTGGTTAGTAAAAACTAAAAGCAAGCCCGCAAGCTCTGTGCAGTGACGTCATAGACAATGAGCATGTGCTGCATAATACCTATGCAAAAGGTCACACCGTTATCAATCTAATTCAAGTAGGGATAAAAAAGCAGCCACCAAAACAGTAACAGATAAATTAATTAATCATGTATTTTACGATCTAACACCAGAAGCATACGCCGTCAATCTCCATACAAAACATTCCGAATTGTTCGGCCAATCCGCCAAGCTTGAATTAAAAGTATATTTTGTATATTTTATATTAAAATATATTAAAATAATATTTTTTTTATTTTTAATTTTAACATCAAGACATTCAAAAATAAAAATAAATGAGATATTCTAACTATTCAAGCATCTCTTGCCAACTTTGACGCCGTGGAAAGATTTAAACTCCCTCGTGTAAATTGAGAAGAAAATGATCTAAACTCCTCCTGCTCTCTGCAATAAAATAAGAGATTTTTTTATTAAAAAAAAACACTCAATGTTGACAGTTACACTCAAAAGAGAAAAGAAGAAAGAAAGAAAGAAAGTAATCCTCAAAGCCAATCGTATTTTATGGCCTCCCTCGCGAGCAATGAACATGAAGGGATTCTCTTTTGTGCTAGCTAATAATAAATATATCGTTTTCAATTAGACTAGTAGTACTAAAAGATTCGAGCAATGTCTTCTTCTGGTCAATGGCTCACAGGGAGATGATTAATATTATCCAATTGTCCGGAAAATAGTTGTTTTGCAAAACACTTTTTAAATTTTTTTATATTTGTTTGTTATTAAAAAAATTCATCAATAAAAAATACTTTGCAATTAAAAAAAAATTTAACTTGATTTTCAGGAAAATATTTTCTTTTTGTTTTGAATAGAAAATAATTTCTAAAAGTTGTGAAAAATTTAAAAATATCATATTATTTGCTGAATTATATCAAATTTGATCCTCAAATTTTTATTGATATATATTTTGTTTGAATCTCTTTTTTTTTAATTTTATTTCTTAAAATTTAATTTAATTTTATTTTTATATTAACTTTGATCATCATTTTTATGATTGTTATTTGTTTTTCTCTTATTATTTTTTTAATTGAAATTTTTTATTTATCAAACTTGGTCCTCATTCTTTTTATTGTTACTTATTTTATTTGAAATAATTTATGAAATTATTATTATTATTATTTTAATTTCATTATTTTTTAATTTTTTTTTATTTGTTAGATTTGATCTCTATTATTTTGATTATTATTCATTTTATTTAAGATAATTTATAAAATTAGATTTTTTTTTCAATTTCATTCCATTCGACTTTTAAATTTATAAGATTTGTTCCTTATTATTTTAATAAACTTGAAAAAAAAAACATTAGTAAGCTATTTTCCAATTCATTTGTCATAATATAACCAAATATTAGAAAATGTTTTTCAACTTATTTTTCATGACACTATCAAATATCAAAAAAATGATTCACTTTCTGAGAAAACCATTTTTTTCAAAAAAAAAAACTATTTTTTCAGCAAATAAACAAGGTTTAAGTGATGCAACTCGTATACCTAACATAAATATACATGAAAAAAAAATATTTTGTTGCGCCAACCTCATAATGTATATAAAAAAATCTACAAGTAAATCAACTTGTTAAAAAACTTTGATTTTTCTTTTATCTTTGCAAATTAAAACTTTAAGACTTAAAATATACACTTCAAGGAATTTATCCCACATCTTGATAAGAGATCAATGAAAAGTATACTCCAATAATTAAAGGCAAAAATAAATAAATTATCTAGAACAAGTAGACAATTCAACACGAGCTGATGCATGATTCCCGGGTCCTTGGTCGGACCAATTTTGGCCACTTTGGTCTGGTTTTGGACTGTCCGTGTTGATCAGGTCGGCCCGAGCGCGGCTACTTGGACCTGGAGGGTTAAATCTGTCAAAAGACACTTTCCGCGTGCTTACCATTAATGATTGTGAGGGATCTAGCCCCCTCTGTTTTGTGATTTTTGCAAACAAGGCCTTGTAACCGATTCACTACAAACCACCGATAAAAGGAGATAATCTCAATCACACCAGCGTGATAATTAACTCACTCTTGCTTCTGCCAAGTGACAATGATCAGAGCTTGTTAATTATGATGTTGGAAGCATAGATATAACTAGATTAATTGGGTTACAAGCCAAAAATAAATTTATGGGTTGATTTAATTAATTGAAATCAAGTTTAAAATGTTATTATTTTAAAAATTAAAACAATGTTATTTTTTAATTTTTTTAATAAAATATTAAATTAGATTCTAGTCAAAATTTAAATTAGATTAATTCGGTTACAAGCTAAAAATATTTGATATTTAATTGTGTTCTTCTCTTTAATTTAATATAAAACTTAATTAATCTCAAGAATTTGACATATTAGATCGATGGTAAAAATAATGCCAAAAAACTAAACCTAAAGAATCAAATAAAAAAACTTCATAGAAAGAAAAATATAGTTCATCGAAATCAAGGGAAGAGACCACCGTTTAAATTGCAGAGCAAGAAAACTGCTAGAAAAATCACTGATTCAAGTAATTCTCATTTCGGACACGAAGACAAGAGTGAGTAACAGCAAAGGACCGACGGTCAAGGGGCATACAAGCAAATAACAAATAGACAAGGGACTGGATGGTGAACGAAAAGATGCACTAAACTATAATAATTATTTGTAGTGGGATCTTTTAATCTTTTAATATCACTCATTTTCTCCCGTCTTTCTCTCTCACCTCAATTTCCTTTCTGCCTTCTTTCTCTTTTTTTCTTTCTCTCCATGTGGCTCTAAACTAGTCTTCTGTCACTACTATTTCCTAGCTGCTTCCTCTCTCATTTTCTCTCTTCCACAGCATTATTCCCCCTTCTCTTCCTTCTTTTCATGTGATCAGTAAGTTCTCTTTTCTTTACTTTCGTTGTTTTTATTTTAATATTTTTTCTGTGTAATTGATGGTGCTGGCTGCTTTGCATTTCTTCTTGTGTTTTTTGATCGGCCCAGATGGAGATGAGTGTGGGTATGTTTGTTTTTGGATGTAATGTTAAGTCCTTTAAGGTGTATGGTGTTTGGATTTGCTGGATTTTGGGTGGTCTGGATTGTGGGTATTTCATTTTTGGTGTTTTAAGCTGAGGTTGATAGTGTAAAGTTTTTTTCTCTGATGTAGCTATGTGTTAAGGTTGTCATTTTTGTTTTTGACTTTTACATTTTTTTTTCCTGCTGCAAGTTTCTATTTTTAGTCTGTGTTTCTTGTGAAAGTACTCGATGCTCTTGCAATCCCCCCCCCCTTTTTGCTGATTATTACTAAATTTATGGTCTTGAATTCATTTTTTTATGATTTGTTGATTTTAGTAATTGAGAGAGATTTGTTATTAGGAGTTTGGTGGATCCTATAAAATTTAAAGGAGAATTGTAGAGGATCAAGTTGTTTAAATTTAATCTGTCTATCAGCTGCATGAAGGTTAAAATCTATTGGTTTCAGGAAAATGGAATTCTCAGATTCATGACCGGGGGAAAATAATTTAAAAAAATAATTCTGTGACGCCATTGAGAGAGCGAGTGATTGATTCAATCCTTGTTTTTCAGTAGAAAATAGTTTTTTTTTCCATTTATTTTTGAGCAAGTGTTTACTAAAAGTTGTTTTGTTATTGTTATCAGCTATTAATTGAATTGATCCATGAGGACACGTTGGTAGATATTATCTATAAATCCAATTGATTTGGTGTGCGTTTTGGCTTATTGACCTTTTTTTTATTGCGTTTTTTTGGGCAGACTCTCTGGGTAAGAGATGGTTGCAGAATCTTGGTTTCGTAGTCTGTGGAAGATTCCACAGAAGCATGAACCTGGTCCTCAGAAGGCAGTTGTTGGAGTTTTGGCCTTTGAAGTTACAAGCTTGATGTCTAAGCTAGTTCATCTTTGGCATTCGTTGAGTGATAAACAGGTTGCTAGGTTGAGAGAAGAGATCGAGAGTTCTGAGGGTATAAAAAAGCTTATTGCTGAGGATGATGATTTCATTGGTCGTCTGATTTGTTTGGAGATGATGGAAAGTATGGTACATGTTGCAAAGCCTGTGGCCAGAATAGGTAATAAATGTAGTGATCCTAGTTTGAAGGGCTTTGAGCATCTTTTTGATGAAATGATCAAGATTCATGCTGACCCATATGGGTGGGGATTTTCATGGAAAAAGATGGATAAGAAAGTTAAGAAGATGGAGCGGTTTATTTCGGTTAATTCTACTCTGTACCAAGAGATGGAAATGCTTTCTGATCTCGAACAGACTGTGAGGAGAATGAAGGGTAGCGATCCTGAGCCAAATAATTTACTTGACTATCAGAAGAAACTTGTATGGAAGCAGCACGAAGTGAGGAATCTGAAGGAGATCTCACTCTGGAATAAGACTTATGATTATACAGTTCGCCTTTTAGTAAGATCACTATTCACTATATATAGAAGAATCAGCCATGTGTTTGGGATTAATTCAACTGTTTACCCTGGGGAATCAAAAGCTCTGGATTCTGATTATTTTTATCGTAGCCAGTCAGTTTCTGCTTTGCTGCAGTCTTCAGTTCATCCATCTGAGAACAGTACACTTCCTAGATTTTCTTCTGGCCCCCTTGGTAAGTTCACTGCAAATTCTGGCCCAATTTTGAAATCTAGCAAAAATAATTTCTATTCAGGTCCTCTTGGTGGCTCAATCCCAAAGTCAGGCCCTATTTCTGGAAAAAACAGGAACTTGAACTTTTTTTCTGGTCCACTTGGGGGACCAACTACAAAGTCGGGTCCAATTTCTGGAATAACTAAAACTGGCAAGAAGTCTTGGTGGACTCCTCAATCACCTGCCTTTCTGGGAAGGAAACCACCTTCAAAACCAAATCGGTTGACTCAAGTGGGACCTTTTAAAGGATGCCTGGTAGCTTCAAACACATCTCCTGTTGCCAATTGCTACTTAAGTTCTGCTGATGTTCATTCTAGGAACCTCAGGGGAGCCAAGGAAAGTAATGCTGACCATCTTCCTCTGGGAAACGTAAGTCGTACCGGTCCATCAATCTTCAGTTCACAGCATAAGTTGTTGCAAGCTCTTCCTGAAACCCTTGGTGCTGCTGCTTTAGCATTGCACTATGCAAATGTTATTGTTGTAATTGAGAAGCTAGCTGCGTCTCCTCACTTGATTGGCCACGATGCTAGAGATGACTTGTACAATATGTTACCTGCAAGGGTGAGAGCTGCTCTGAGGGAAAGGCTAAAGCCATACTCCAAGAGCTTGGACTCACCAGTATATGATAATGTGCTTGCAGGAGAGTGGACTGAGGCAATGACATTAATATTAGAATGGTTGGCTCCACTTGCTCATAATATGATTAGATGGCAGTCGGAGCGAAGTTACGAGCAACAAACGTTTGTCTCTAGGACAAATGTGCTTCTGGTACAGACTCTTTACTTTGCCAATCAAGAAAAGACAGAATCTGCAATAACTGAGCTTCTGGTTGGTCTGAATTACATTTGGAGGTTTGGGCGAGAACTCAATACAAAGGCCTTGCAGGAATGTGCTAGCAGCAGGGTGTTTGATGAATACTTGGAGGTAGAGAAGTAACACTTTCTTCCACGCTGTGGCAATCATCAGCACAATCCAGTTACTTCACATTAGACTGGATTTGATGTGGGCGAAATTCTGGTAGGTCCAGAGGCATTTTAGGGTTACAAGATGAACGTCATTCATTTTCTTTCAGCTGAGGACATGGACACCCTGCGTGATAGGTAGTTTGAGATTCAATATACTAGTTCTATTTTTTCTTTTGTGAATGGAGGTCTTCCTCCTATCGCTGTTGAAAAAGGTGTCTCCTATTCTCTTCTTCATAGAGCTAGTTCAGCTTTATTAATCAAAGCTGCTATCGAATGATTTGTAATTTCTGTACACTTGTCAGCAATACCTACCTATGTTAATTGTAAATTTACAACGTAAGGTTTTGGATCGTTGATAGATAGATGGTTGAGCATACTTTTGCTGTGGAGAACTACACTAGATGTAACATTATCATCTTTTTTTCGCTGTGTGGTATTCTATGTTGACGTGTAAATCACCTTTCCAGATGCAATTTCTGATCCAAAATTTCACCTGAACATGCTAGTTTGTGGCATTTTCAAGTTTTTCAATCATCAATACAATTCATGCTCTGGGGGAAATTATTATGAGATTCTTTGACAGGCATTAAGCACATTGCTTCTCCTCCGAGACGGCATGCTGTATGCAACCTTGGGGTTCTTTTCATGGTTGTCAATCTTTTCCTGTATAATTTGTGTGCTCGACTGCATGTCTAGGCCCTCCTATTATTCCTCGTAATTCATTGTGATTACTGGTTCGTATTCTGTCAGGTCTCGTTGCAGTTCCTGTTTTTTTACCATGCTTGTAGTGTTGTTCTTTGTTTCTGTCTAGACACTTGGATTCAACACACTGTAAACAATAATTTTGATCCGTCAATTAGCTTTTTATTATTTATTATTATTATTATTATCATTATTCACTTTGCTGTTCGCGTCTGCACAAGGGCAACTTGAATAATCTTAATAATTATGTAAATATATAGATTTAAATTGATAATATCTAAAAAATAAATTTAAAACCTGATTAGTTGATTAATTTGAAAATTTATAAAATTTATAAAATTTAAATTAATAGTTTTTAAAAGATAAATTTAAAATTTGTTTAGTTGGGTTATATCCTAAATTATCAATTTTGTTTTTTTTTAAAGAGTGTTGATGATGGTATAAGTTCAACACTTCAGCTGATAATACGAATGTAAATCGTATCTTTTAAAATCCAAATAAGAAAATGTTTTGCGTTGAATAAATAACATTAAAGTTTTTTTTGTAATTTTCCCTCGCCAACTTGCGCATGTTTTACGTGAAAAAACATGCCTTCGTGTTCAACTCCTGTCAAGCAGGGTTTGTTTTTTTGGTTGCGAGATCATGTGAAAGAAATTAGATAGTCGGTCTAATATTGGATTGAAACAAAAATTGAATTATTTCTCTCGATAAGTTTTTTTGCCACGGGCTTCTCACGTGTATTATTTAATTATATATTTGATGTTTTTTACTGAATTTTTATAAATTGATTTAATAATTAATTGTTAGAAAATAAAAAAAAAATCATAAATGTATATTACTAACCATAATTAAGGTCCATTTTGGTAATTTCTTAAATTTTCATATATAATCTTTTTTATTTTTTATTTTAATTACATGTGAAGTGAATAGAAATTGAGAATAGAGGCATAGATAAAAAAAAAAAAAAATTATGTATCATGTTGTTAAATGAGTCTTTTTAATATAAGGAACAATTATAAATATAATATTTTCATTTAAAATAGTCGAAGATAACGTAAGTTAATAATTAAGAGTCTCACGTGAGAAAAAAAAAAACAAATATCCAATCTTTTTTAAAATTTTGATATAATTTTATTATTTCTGAACTTTAATTATATGTGACGGGGATAAATAATTTACAAGTCATTGTTTTAAAAAATACTTTCACAATGATTGTAAAGAGTAAGAAGTAGCACGAGACAATGAAAAGATCCTGGATGATTATTGTTTTATTAACTTTAACATAAATTTATTATTAAATCTTAATTATTGGTTTTTATTGACTTGTTTTTTAAAAATTTCTAGAGGTTTTACGGTCAAAATAAAGTGTTAACAAAATACTATATAGGTTAAGGGGTGATAAAGAAACTTATATAGTATTATTTGTAGTTTTGTTCTTGTTTGTTTTTGTGTTTTAAAAATATTTTTTTAAAAAATTAAATATATTTTTTTAAAATTTAAATTAAAATTTTTGGATATTTTAATGTGTCGATATTAAAAATAATTTTTAAAAAATAAAAAAAAATATTATTTTTATTATATTTTTAAATAAAAAAATATTTTAAAAAATAACGACTTACATTTTCAATTTATTTGATATATAGAATATAGATAATAACATTTAGAAAAAACAAGATTAAACATTTATGTTTTGTTCTATTTTCTACTAAGAGAAGGTTTAAATTTACATATTAGTATTAGTATTGATATAAATATTTTAATGTCATATAAAAAAATATTTTTTATATAGAGTTAATTATTCTTTAGACAATATGCTTAATAATTACAAATAAATTACTTTTAGTATATGTGATGGTTGGTAAAAATTTAAGAATATTTTTATCAAATCAAATGTTTTGCTATAAATTTTGCGCCTTTATGTATTAGTTATGGATTATTAGACGATACCCTCGTAACTAACGAAAGCTAAATAAGTTAATCAATTATTTTTATATTTTAATTAAATAAAAAAAATAAAAAGAGAAGGGTGTTTGAAGCAACACAGTACTCCTTCTTTCTACTTTATCCAGCGGTATTTGTTTTTTATACGCGTGTATATTAAATATTAATTGTTAAACCTAAAAACAAACAAACGGAGATAATATATTTCTATTCATGTTCTTTGAACGGTAAGAACGCCCATACTCCTACGTCTCTTTCCAGAACACTCTCAATCTCGCTCTCTCAACGGTTCGCCGCATGTCCGCGCCACGGCGATCAACGTCGCTCAGAGACTCTTTCTCCGATTCTGAGCGGATGGAAGGCACTGGTAGCTGGGACGACGCTCTCGACTGGTTCAAACTCGAGGTCCAAAACATCTCTCCCTCTCAAATTTCAATGCAGATAGGTTAAATTATTCATCATATTCTCTCGATTTAAATTATTCACCATATTCTCTCTTTCTTAGGTGCAGCATCCGGCGTCGAGCTCGGTCTCGCATCACGCTAATTACAAGTGCTTGCTCGAGGCAGAGCGTGTTCTTGTCGAGGTAGAATTTCTTCTTCCTTCTTTTTGATTTCTTTAAAATCTTTATTTTTTTCGTGATTTCTAATTCCTGGTTAGACTTTCTTTTAGGAATTTTAGAATTCGAATACATATTACGCGTATGGAAAACGAATCGAGGAATTGGATTCTTAGAACCAACCCTAGTTTGCTTGATATTATAGCTAAATTACTGTTAATGGTTTAAATGAAATAAAACTAGAACAATTTGCCCTTACTAAAACTGGCTAGGTTTATTTACATGAATCTTTCTCCTCAATTTCTTCATATTTTGCCCCTTTGGGTAAATGGATCAAATCTTGGTTTCAGGGACGTGGTGTTGTTCTTGTCAATACTGACGGCGCAGGTACCTTGCTAGTGACTAATTTCCGTCTTATTTTTCTGGTGAGTGGCGTGTTCTCTCGTTTTTGTCTATTCCTCGTTAAGTTTCTTTTATAAAATGATGGAACGGTACTGATTTCAATTCTGCAACTTATTTGTCGTAATTTATTTAAGCATGTATGCTAGCAGAGATACGGAATTGTGGTTGCATCACTGGAAATGATGTTGTGCATGCACAACAGAATACTGACCATATGTTGTTTTCTCTTCTCTTGTTCAAGAGTGAGGGAACGGAAAATATTATTGCGCTTGGCACGATTCCGCTAGCAACAATTGAGAAGTTCAGCAAAATGGTAAATTATTCTTGAACTTATGGATTTCTTTTCCTGCTCCTTCCATTTATTTATGGTACTGTTGGTGAGAAGTTTGTTTATTTCTATAGCTTGTGAGGTACACTTATGCATGGCAAATTCTTTTCGGTTTACACTCCTTGGTGTGCTGCTTTGAATGTTAACTCTTTCCACTAAAATTTTCTTTTATCGAAAAAAGTTTGGGTTTGATATAGATTTTGTTGCTGTTTGTGTGCTATATAAACTACATAATTTGGCTGTACTGTTTAAGCTATCTGTTGTTATTGTCCTTGATTAACCGAGAGAACTTCTCCTTCAATTTGGCACTTGTTTCAACATCTTCACCCTTGCATTTGCATGTTGTCTTGTCCCAAATGGAATGCAGAACCCCCATTTCTGATTTTTCTGCATATTCTCTGTAGTCATTCATTTCTTCATAGATGAGTTTTATACTTGATTTTCATGTTTTAATTGAGGCAATTATGTCTTGTCAAGCGTAGGCGTAGAACCCTTTTTTCAACACTGAAGTTTTTCATTTTACCTTTGGCAATGAACACAATGATTGGGTAACCCCCCCCCCCCCTAATTTTTTATTTGAGTTATTTTATGTATTATAATGTTATGCCATGTGCCTCACTTTTTATGCAAAGATGATCTGATCCTTGAAAGAATGCCTCTGAAATGTATTCTTTACCTCTTATACTCAAACCATGTGATGGCACAGAGTCAGAAAACATTGCAAAATAATGTTAGGATAATAGGTTGTATGCTACCTCAGTTCCATTCGTCCATGAAATATTTAGGTTGAAAAATCTTATGCTAATGATATGAAATGATGTCACTGTTTCAATTCTTATCTTTTATTACCCAACTCAATTTAAGCCTTAACCCCAAATTACTTGGAGTCAGCAACATGGATCCTTTTTACCATTCTCTTTTAGCATGTGCTAAACTTTATCCATGCTAGAAAATCTTCTCCATTACTTTTCTTTGGTTTTGATTGGCTCCTGTTCAGCTTAATGAATATGAAGTTGTTTTGGCTTGGCCACCCATAGCACATGTTAATTGATTATTGTTTTTTGCTTGTCTTATATTTGTTACTTTGTGGAATGTATGAAGGTTGTAAAAAATCAATCAGCGCCTCGTCATTCTGAGAGGACTCCATCACAGCGATTTCTCCAAGTCATTGGTACGCCCTTTGAAGTGTTTGTTTTACTATTTCTTAACATTTTTACCAGTTTATTATTTTTTTGTTGGATTTACAATAGATTTGTAGTTTGTCTTTGGAAGATAGAACTTTAGGACATATTTGACATTTGTACGGGTGATGATGTTACTTTTATTTCACTTTGATGATTCAGAATCAATCAACAAGTTAAATTTATGACAGTAATAGAGATGGTGGCAGATTTGGGAGGGGGTAATGTGGTTGTTTCCTAGTGAGGGTAGTTGCTAAAGAGGAAGTTTATAGATGCAGGCTAACTTGACTGATAAAATTACAGTATGTCTGTTGCATTAAGGCATGAGATTTTCAGTATATATTTTTATTTCTGAACAAGCAAGGTTTCTTTGAAGTAGGCAGTTATCAGAACAATGGATCTGGGTATTGCTGTTTGCTATTGGTTTCTTTTGCTTTCTTCATCTTGAATATTGTTGGTGATTGTTATTTTGTTGATATAATTGGCCCTGGTCCTCTTTAGTGAGAATGCTAATCGAATTATTGGTTCTTGTATTTTGCAGGGAAAGATATGAGAATTATTGTTTTTGGTTTCCGGCCCAAAACAAAGCAGGTTGACTTTAGCTGCTATCTCTTCTTGCTTCAGCTCTTGTTTTTCCTCCAAACTATGATCACTTACAGATGGAATTTTTTTTCATTTGCAAGATTTATGCTGTTATAAAGAAATATGGAGTTCATGATTATGATTTTTGCTTGGTTGGGGGTTAAAAAGATGTAGTTGAGATTGAGAATAATCTTCTGATCTGCCTATGTTTTTTATTTTTTTGTGGGCTAAGACTCAGAAATCAGGGATTTTGAGGGTTTATGTTTTAAAATCAACTGAGGAAAGATTTGATTGGATGGGTTCAAAATGGTGGATTGGGCCATCACACCTGACATGTTTTAAGTTAATTGCCTTTTCTTATGCAGAGACGGGCTATATATGATGGGTTATTGAGGTGCACAAAACCATCAAGACTCTGGGATCTTTATGCTTTTAGCTGTGGACCATTCAAATTTACTAATGCAAACCCAAAAGTACGCTTGTTGAATGAGTATTTTCGTCTTCTAGGAAAAGGCATTTGTAGGGCATCAATGGATATGATCGACAATGGGTCATATACAATGTCTAATGAGCTGTGGAGAATCTGTAATGTAAATTCCAACTACTTAATGTGCCCGAGTTATCCTTTTGCCTTGATTGTTCCAAAATCAATCAGGTAAAACATTAAGATTCTTACTGCATTGTAAAATTGGGGAAAGTGAAAACATGTTGAGATCCTTACTTCTAGTTTGACTCGAATATAGTTTTGTCTGGGCTGACTCTTGCCGAAGATTTACAGCTAATAACTTTATATCTGTTACTAGTGATGAAGAAGTGATCCAGGCATCCAACTTTCGTTCCAAGGGTCGTTTACCTATAGTTTCTTGGTGTCATCCCGGTATGAAAAACTGAAATTTAGTTATTTTGTTTATCATGAGTTGCATTATGATGTCTTGATGTGTGTGGCATTGCAGAAAGTGGAGCAGTCCTTGCACGTTCGTCTCAACCCTTAGTTGGTCTGATGATGAATATGAGGAGGTAGTTTGATCTGCCCACTTAATTTCCTTTCAATGAACTTAAAACACATTGCTCTGCAAAAATTATGCCTATTGTTGATACAGTGCTGGGATTTTGGTCTTCAATTGAAGTGCATTTGTGATTGTGGTTACGGTGTTGCATGCCTTTCAAAACCTTTAGTCATATACAAAATAGTTATGGCATGATTGATGATAAATTTTAGCAAGGTGTTATTATTCTGCAGATTTCAAATAATTTCATTAGAGATTGAGTTTCTAATATTTAACATGAATAGAGATACCTTAAACTTCATGCAAGACATATTTTATTATCTAATTAGGCTGTCAAAACTCTAGCATATAGCATCCTGAACGTGATTTTAACAACAGTTTCCAAGCTAAAAGAACGAAAAAAATTGAAATGCAAGCCCAAGACAGCTGCAATGATTGTCAAAATCCTTTATGGGTATGATTTTCGAATCATGGCCCATAATACCAAAAAGTGCCAGACCATTTTGATTCTTTTACGCAACACCTGTTATTTGTTTTTGTTCCTGGGATCTATTGATATCTTATATTTTGAGGTTTGGAAGGTAAGTACTTGATTTTTCTTTTGCCATCTGTTGCTTGATATATGACTGATTCCCATCAATGTACATGCATGCAGCAACACAGATGAAAAGCTTGTTGCAGAACTTTGCCCTCAGCTTGGTGATGAGAAAAAAGGGCAGAGGTAGTTTTATTCAAATTGATTCCTTTTGTTTTGGCTGAGCTGTTCTCATTGTTTGTGTTTTTCATGTTAGCACCATTTTCTTTTTTATGTTCTAACTTGACTTTCTTAGTTGTTAAGAAGTATCTACACGGACTTGCTACGGATTGCTCTTAATACCTTGTGTGATGAATTTTTTTGAAATGTATATCAATGTACCGAGTTTTGAAACCTCAATCATGATATTACTTCTCTTTCGCTTGTTTCTTAAAATGCAGTCCTTATAGTGATAGGATTCCAGTTTTGCATCTCATCTGGAAATGGCTGGAGAATGTTTGATTTTAGGGTACTCTAAAATAGATTTGGTGGAGAGACTTGGGCCCATAGCTTTGATGATTAAAGCAAGTGATTATGCGGCATAGTGTTTAAATTTTTATCACTCATGGCTCACAGACAGGTATGAAGGAGACATTTCCCTTTTGAGGTGGGAAATCCTAATCAATGTACTGGGGCTGAAGCCTTGACACTTAGTTGTGAGTCTTTTGTTGAAATAGTGTGGCCTTTATTTTCATTTATGATTTCTTGTCAATGGCACAAATTTTCCAAACAGTAGGTCTGGACCAAATGAGCACTTCTCTAGTTAGGTTCCTTATTGTCGTGTAACTCTGATTTCTCTTTTGATAAAAATGAAATTTGTTAATCCACCTGAATTACACTCTTAATGTTCATTGATTGTCATGAAATGCATTTTATGCTAGGCTATATGCCAGTTGTTTCTTTAGATTTCATATGCCTGTTGTTTCTTTAGATTTCATGTTCTCATTTTTTTGCTTTCTTTCTTGCTCCAGTTTTAGTAAATGAATGTTTGTTAAAAAAAGTCACCTGTCTCCTTGTCCCCTCTCCTTTTTCCCCATTTCAGGAAGTTAAATAATTTCTGTAGCAAAACCTCTGGAAAATGCCAAATCTTTGTGTTTTCTTTTCAGGAAGTTATACATTGCTGATGCAAGACCTAGAAAAAATGCTTTGGCAAATGTCGCAATGGGAGGTGGCTCAGAATCATCATCCAACTATCTTCAATCTGAGGTTTGTCAGAGGTTTGAGCTGTCTAATTATGTATCTCATAGTCATCAACTTTGCTGCCTTATTTTCACTAATATCATATTCTTGTTTTTTATCTGTTATCAGGTAGTTTTCTTTGGGATAGACAACATACATGCTATGAGAGAGAGTCTTTCTCGGCTTAGGGACTACTTAGATGCTCATGGCACCACTTCATCAGATGGAACGCTATCACTCTTGGTTAGTCTATGCACATTAGGAATTTAAAAACCGGCTGCTTTGCATGTTGAAAACTAGTACATTAACTTCAGATGTTATAAGCAGTTCTGTTGTTGGATAAGGTTTAACCTAGTACTGCTTAAATCAATTCTCAGAAGGCAGAAAATGATGGCATATTATTTTGTGCAACTTGAACATGCATCTATCCATTTGTCAAGTTTTTTGTAAACATAGTTGAGGCATTAAAAATTTGTCCTTGAATAACATCAGACATGTGAACACATATTAACAGAAGTAATGCATGATCGTGTGTGGTATGTTTCCCAATTTTTACCATCACTAAATGATTGGAATCACCCTCTATGAATGGCGCTTCTGTGTGAGTCTATGGGTTAAAGACTAGATTTTTCATGTTCAGTTCCCTGTGCTGTTGTGGGTGCATCTTCAATAGAAAAGCAAAAAGGAAAAGCTTCACTTGTATGCAGTTATATATCTGGCAGCAACTTATATTTGGAGACAGCATCCTGTTCATTATATAGCTCTTATATAATGCAGGCATCCTCGGGTCCTATGTGCTTGTCCAATGATGCACATGAGCCAATATAACTAACTTAACCTTGACATCATTGCATCAATGATTTAATCTCTAGTCAAAATTTAAATAAATAAATCAGTTTTCTCAAATGTGCTCCTCATGTTTAGTTGGGATTTTTTTCAATTAATTTATAACATTGATCTTTGACTGGTTACCTAATAGCTTTAAAACACTTGCTATGTTCCTAGGCTTCAGCAGAAACAATATGTTTCCAGTGGTTGTTAATATCTCTTTTTGTTCATACCATATTTCGCTTGCAGAGACATGGTGGTTGGACCTGGGGTGGAGGCAATCTCAGCAATATGTCTGCCTCTGTTTCAACCCTCGGTGATAGTGGATGGTTAATACATGTTCAAAGTGTCTTGGCTGGTTCAGCTTGGATTGCTGCTCGTGTTGCTTTGGAATCAGCATCAGTGCTTGTACATTGCAGGTCAGATATCTTGACCCTGCGTCTTCTATTAATCTTTGTAACAACTGGAAAGAATAATTTCTATTCTGTTGTCACTGTGATGAAACCTGAAGATTTTTAATGTGCTCTTCTATTAATCTTTGTAACAACTGGAAAGAATCATTTCTATTCTGTTGCCACTGTGATGAAACCTGAAGATTTTTAATGTGCTGCTCACTATAAGGCCTCTTTTTTCCCTTTTGATTTGTAATTTCTATTTCAATATGCTGTTAGTCTATTTTTGTTTCTATTTGATGTGCTGATAATCTAACACAGAATCAAATATTAATTACATACACCTGCTTTGATTCCAATTCAGGCTTTCTTTTGGTAGATCTCACATCCACCCTTCCTCACTAAGTAATCACATGGATAGAGCTTCTCATACTGACTAGCAGAAAAATCTTGGTCTTATTGCCTAGCAGATCATGGTTTAAAATGCGAACTTGGCTGGTCATTTGCCTGCTACCAGACTCATGCCCCACTGTTATTCTACTTTTTATCAGAGCAGAAAAACGAATAGCCGAATCATCTAGGAAGCATT